>NW_027415497.1:0-15000 GCF_964106895.1 Numenius arquata
ATTGCCCCCAGTTGCCTCCAGTTGCTCCCAGTTGCCTCCCACTTGACCCCAGTTGACCCCAGTTGCTCCCAGTTGACCCCCAGTTGCCTCCCAGTTGCCTCCAGTTGTCTCCAGATGCCCCGAATTGCCCCCCAGTTCCTCCCAGTTGCCTCCAGTTGCCTCCCAGTTGACCCCAGTTGCCTCCAGTCGGTCCCAGTTGACCCCCAGTCGCCCCCAGTTGCCTCCGGTCGCCCCGAATCGCCCCCCAGTCCTTCCCTGTCGCCTCCCAGTTCCTTCCAGTCGCCCCCAGTTGTATCCAATTGCCCCCAGTTGCCTCCCAGTTGCCTCCAATTGCCCCCAGTTGCCTCCCACTTGACCCCAGTTGCCTCCAGTCGCTCCCAGTTGACCCCCAGTTGCCTCCGGTTGCCTCTGCTCACCCTGAATCGCCCCCCAGTCCTTCCCAGTCACCCCCAGTTGCCTCCCAGTTGCCCCCAGTTGCCTCCAGGTGCCCCGAATCGCCCCCCAGTTCCTCCCAGTCACCTCGAGTTGCCTCCAATTGTCCGCAGTTGCCTCCCAGTCACCCCCAGTTGCCTCCAGCTGCTCCCAGTTGACCCCCAGTTGCCTCCGGTCGCCCCGAATCGCCCCCCAGTCCCTCCCAGTCAGCCCCAGTTGCCTCCCAGTTGACCCCCTAGTTGCCTCCAATTGCCCCCAGTTGCCTCCAATTGCCCCCAGTTGTCTCCCAGTTGACCTGAGTTGCCTCCCAGTTGCCTCCAATTGCCCCCAGTTGCCTTCAATTGCCCCCTGTTGACCCCTAGTCGCCCCCAGTTGCCCTCCAGATGCTCCCAGTTGCCTCCCACTTGACCCCAGTTGCCTCCAGATACTCCCAGTTGCCTCCAATTGCCCCCAGTTGCCTCCCACTTGACCCCAGTTGCCTCCAGTCGCTCCCAGTTGACCCCCAGTTGCCTCCGGTTGCCTCTGCTCACCCTGAATCGCCCCCCAGTCCTTCCCAGTCACCCCCAGTTGCCTCCCAGTCACCCCCAGTTGCCTCCAGCTGCTCCCAGTTGACCCCCAGTTGCCTCCGGTCGCCCTGAATCGCCCCCCAGTCCCTCCCAGTCAGCCCCAGTTGCCTCCCAGTTGACCCTCTAGTTGCCTCCCAGTTGACCCCCTAGTTGCCTCCAATTGCCCCCAGTTGCCTCCAATTGCCCCCAGTTGCCTCCCAGTTGACCCCAGTTGCCTCCCAGTTGACCCCAGTTGCCCCCAGTTGCCCTCCAGATGCTCCCAGTTGCCTCCCACTTGACCCCAGTTGCCCTCCAGATGCTCCCAGTTGCCTCCCACTTGACCCCAGTTGCCTCCAGATACTCCCAGTTGCTTCCAATTGCCCCCAGTCGCTGCCAGTTGAACCCCAGTTGCCTCCAGTCCCTCCCAGTCCCCTCCCAGTCACCCCCTCGACAACCCCTCTTTCTCTCTCTCTCCCTCCCTCAGGCGAGGAAGAGCACGACCGCGAAGGTCGGGTGGTGACGGCCGAATTTCCCGCCCTCTACGTGGTGGCCGCTTACGTTCCCAATTCCGGCCGGGGCCTGGTGCGCTTGGAATACCGTCTCCGTTGGGACGCGGCCTTCCGGGCCTACCTGGCTCGTTTGGACGCCCTCAAACCGGTGGCCCTTTGCGGTGACCTCAACGTGGCCCACCAAGAGTTGGACCTTCGGCATCCCAAGGCCAACCGGCGCTCGGCCGGCTTCACCTCGGAAGAACGGGAAGGATTCGGAGCCCTCCTAAATACGGGATTCTTGGATTCTTTCCGTCACCTTTACCCGGCTCTGCCCCACGCTTACACCTTCTGGACCTACTTAGGGGGCGCCCGGGAACGGAACGTGGGGTGGAGGTTGGATTATTTCGTCCTCTCCCGGCGTTTGGAAGGGGCTCTCTGCGACAGCAAGATCCGCTCCCGCGTCCTGGGAAGCGACCACTGCCCCATCACCCTCCTCCTGGCCCTATAGCTGACCCCCAAGCGCGCCCCACGGCCAGGTGGGGAGGGGCCTAGAGAGCCGTGGTCCCATCAACCTCCAGTTGGCCATAAATCCACCCAAACCGACCCAAAATGGCAGTTTGATGAGGTCATCGGTGACCTCATGAGGTCACTGTGGTCCCATCAAACTCCAGTTGGCCATAAATCCACCCAAAATGACCCAAAATTGGGGTTCGATGAGGTCATCGGTGACCTCATGAAGTCACCGTGGTCCCATCAACCTCCACTTGGCCATTAATCCACCCAAAATGACCCAAAATGGCAGTTTGATGAGGTCATCGGTGACCTCATGAAGTCACCGTGGTCCCATCAACCTCCAGTTGGCCATTAATCCACCCAAACCGACCCAAAATGGCAGTTTGATGATGTCATCGGTGACCTCATGAGGTCACCGTGGTCCCATCAAACTCCAGTTGGCCATAAATCCACCCAAACCGACCCAAAATGGCAGTTTGATGAGGTCATCGGTGACCTCATGAGGTCACCGTGGTCCCATCAACCTCCAGTTGGCCATAAATCCACCCAAACCGACCCAAAATGGAGGTTTGATGAGGTCATCGTGGTGGCCATCAAGCTCTACTTAGCCATAATTTGGTCAAAATGGCCCGAAATTGGGGTTCGATGAGGTCATCGGTGATGTCATGAGGTCACCGTGGTCCCATCAACCTCCACTTGGTCATAAACCCACCCAAAATGACCCAAAATGGCAGTTTGATGAGGTCATCAGTGACCGCATGAGGTCATCATGGTCCCATCAACCTCCAGTTGGCCATTAATCCACCCAAACCGACCCAAAATGGCAGTTTGATGATGTCATCGGTGACCTCATGAGGTCACCGTGGTCCCATCAACCTCCACTTGGCCATAAATCCACCCAAAACGACCCAATATGGCAGTTTGATGATGTCATCGGTGACCGCATGAGGTCATCGTGGTCCCATCAAACTCCAGTTGGCCATAAATCCACCCAAAACGACCCAAAATTGGGGTTCGATGAGGTCATCGGTGACATCATGAGGTCACCGTGGTCCCATCGACCTCCACTTGGTCATAAATCCACCCAAAACGACCCAAAATGGAGGTTTGATGAGGTCATCATGCCCCATAGACTCTCCCCTGCCCCACAGAAACCCCCTGCCCCATAGACGCTCCTCCAAGCCCTATAGATCCCCCCTGCCCCATAGCTCCCCCCCTGCCCCATAGCACCTCACCTGCCCCATAGATCCCTGCCCCATAGATCCCACCCCTGCCCCACAGACCCCCACCTGCCCCATAGACCCCCCGCAGCCCCATAGATCCCTCCCCTGCCCCATAGCTCCCCCCCGCCCCATAGAACCTCGCCTGCCCCATAGATCTCACCCCTGCCCTACAGACCCCCATCTGCCCCATAGACCCCCCACAGCCCTATAGATCCCTGCCCCATAGATCCCTCCCAGCCCCATAGATCCCCCCAGCCCCATAGATCCCTGCCCCACAGACCCCCTTGAGCCCCATAGATCCCTCCCCTGCCCCATAGATCCCCTCCAGCCCCATAGATCCCTCCCCTGCCCCACAAACCCCCGGAGCCCCATAGATCGCTCGTGCCCCACAGAATCTCTAGGGCTGCCCCACACTCCTATAGGCCCCTCCCATAGACACACACACCCCCCGAGCCCCATAGATTCCCCCAGCCCCATAGATCACTCCCCTGCCCCATAGATCCCTCTCCTGCTCCATAGATCCCTCCCCAGCCCCATAGATCCTTTCCAGCCCCATAGATCCCCCCGTGCCCTGTAGTTCTCGTCCAGCCCTATAGAATCTATAGGGCACCCCCCCAGCCCCTATAGACCCCCTTGACCCCTATAGATCCTTCTCCAGCCCCACACATCTTACAGCTCCTTCCCTCCCTATAGAATATATAGGGCCCTGCCCCATAGCCCCGCCCCCCCCGGACCCATAGGGCCCAGAAAACCCTCAGGGATCCCCCCTCCCCCCCTCCCTGCCCCATAGATTTTTACACCCCCCCCCGAGATGGGGGACAATAAAGGCTGTTGTGCACCCAGGCGTCGGGGGGGGACCCCCATCTATGGGGCTGGGACCCACATCTGTGGGGCAGAGGGTACCCAGGTGTCGGGGGGGAACCCCATTTGTGGGGCTGGCCCCACAGCTATGAGGCTGGAGCCACATCTATGGGGCTGGAACCTACATCTATGGGGCACAGTGGACCCAGGAGTTGGGGGGAACACCATCTATGGGGTTGGGACCCACATCTATGGGGCTGGGACCCACATATGGGGGGGGGGCTGGGTCCCACATCTATGGGGCTGGGACCCCCATCTATGGGGCAGAGGGGACCCAGACATCGGGGAGAATCCCATCTATGGGGCTGGGACCCCCATCTATGGGGCAGAGGGAACCCAGGCATCGGGGAGAATCCCATCTATGGGGCTGGGACCCCCATCTATGGGGCAGAGGGAACCCAGGCATCGGGGAGAATCCCATCTATGGGGCTGGCCCCACATCTATGGGGCAGAGCGGCCTTTATTTACAGCACCACTGGGGGGGGGGGGGGAGGAGGGAAGCCATTAATTAAATAGAGATCTATGTACAGCGCGGGGGGGCGGGGCTTATATACAAGGGGGGGCGGGGCCTGGGGAGGGAGGGGGCGGGGCCGAGGGGGGTTGCCCCGCCCCCTCCAGGTGCATGCTGGGAAGGTTTTGGGGGGGGGGCAAATTACATGCTGGGAAGGGGAGGGGGAGTGGTTGGAAGGGGGGCGTGCCTAGAGGGGGAGGGGGCGTGGTCTGAGGGGGGAGGGGGCGTGGTCTGAGGGGGGAGGGGGCGTGGTCAGGCGCGGTGGGGGAGGGGCTGGCTGACCCGCACGCAGCCCCAATAGGCCGCCCGTAGGAGGCAGGCCCCCGCCCCCGCCCCCAGCAGGGCCCACCCCGCGTGCAGCGACCGGAACCGACGGGCCACGCCCCACGTCCCCACCTATCGGGAGAGAGCACGGGGGGGCGGGGTCCAGGCGGGGATACGCCCACCAGAGGCCACGCCCACCCCCAACCCCCCCCCCCCCCGCAAAGACGCACCCCCCCCCGCACCCCCCGCTTTCCTTCGGACAGGAGCCTATTTGCCCTTTAAGCCCCGCCCACGCGAGCCACGCCCACTCCGGGCCACGCCCACAGTGGCCACGCCCCCACGCCACTCCCCCTCCAGGCCACGCCCCCCTCCAGGCCACGCCCCCTCAAAGATCCCCCCTCCCCGTTGGCATCATCCCCCCTTCCAGCCCTCAGGCTCCGCCCCCAAGAGGCCACGCCCACCGAGGCCACGCCCCCGAGGCCACGCCCCAGAGGCCCCACCCCCCGAGGCCCTTCCCCCTCCAGGCCACACCCCCTCCAGGCCACGCCCCCTCCAGGCCACGCCTCCTCAAAGCCTCCCTCCCCGTTGGCATCATCCCCCCTCCCAGCCCTCAGGCTCCGACCCCAAGAGGCCACGCCCACCGAGGCCACGCCCACCGAGGCCACACCCCCACGCCACTTCCCCTCCAGACCACGCCCCCTTCCAGGCCACGCCCCCTCAAAGACCCCCCCTCCCCGTTGGCATCATCCCCCATCCCAGCCCTCAGGCCCCGCCCACCCGAGGCCCCGCCCCCCAGGCCCCGCCCCCAAGAAGCCACGCCCCAGAGGCCCCACCCCCCCGAGGCCCTTCCCCCTCCAGGCCACGCCCCCTCCAGGCCACGCCCCCTAAAAAGCTCCCATCCCCATTGGCATCATCCCCCCCTCCCAGCCCTCAGGCCCCGCCCACCCGAGGCCCCGCCCTCTTCCCCCCGAGGCCCCGCCCCCTCCCCCCGAGGCCCCGCCCCTCACCGCCAGCCCGGCGGCGGCTCCACCAATCAGCAGCGCCAGCAGGAGGCAGCAGAGGCAGCGTCGCCGGGGAAACCGCCGGCCAATGGCGGAGCTGGGAGAGGAGAGAGGGGGCGTGGCCTCAGGGGGAGGAGGCAGGAAAGGGGGCGTGGCCACGGATGTGGCTCCGCCCCCCCCCCGGAAGGGGATGGGGGGGGGGGGAGGGACTTACACCTTGCGGCAATGGGGGCAGCGGGCCAGGGCGCGGTCCGAGAGCTCCGCCCACTGCGGGAGAGGGGCGGGGCTTGGGGGGCACGCCCACCGGAGGACACGCCCCCCTCCTCCTCACAGGCCACGCCCCCCCCTCCCTCCCTCCAGCCCCACAGGGGAGACAGGGGAAGGGAGCTACAAGGGGGGGAAATAGGGGGTGGGACGCACTTCTATGGGGCTGGGACTCACATATGGGGGGCGGGACCCACATCTATGGGGCTGGGACCCACATCTATGGGGGATGGGACCCACATTTGGGGGGTGGGACCCACATCTATGGGACTGGGACCTACATATGGGGGCGGGACCCACTTCTATGGGGCTAGGACCCACATATGGGGGGTGGGACTCACATCTATGGGGCTGGGACCCACTTCTATGGGGCTGGGACCCACATACGGGGGGTGGGACTCACATCTATGGGGCTGGGACCCACATACGGGGGGTGGGACTCACATCTATGGGGCTAGGACCCACATATGGGGGGTGGGACCCACATCTATGGGGCTGGGACCCACACTTGGGGGGTGGGACTCACATCTATGGGGCTGGGACCCACATATGGGGGGTGGGACTCACATCTATGGGGCTGGGACCCACATACGGGGGGTGGGACCCACATCTATGGGGCTGGGACCCACACTTGGGGGGCGGCTCACCAGGAAGGGCCCCCCGCAGTGCCCACAGGCCACACGGACGCCGCCGGGGGGGGGGTCGGGGCTGGGGGCCCCCCCCCTGCACCGGGCCCAGGTTGATGATGCGCTTACTGGGAGGAGACTGGGTTATACTGGGAGGGGACTGGGTTATACTGGGAGGGGACTGGGGGGGGGAACTGGTCCCCTCCCAGTCCCTCCCAGTTCCCTCCCAGTCCATCCCAGTGCCCCCAAATCCCCTCCCAGTCCCCTCCCAGTCCCTCCCAGTGCCCCCAAACCCCTTCCCAGTCCCCTCCCAGTCCATCCCAGTGCCCCCAAATCCCCTCCCAGTCCCCTCCCAGTCCATCCCAGTACCCCCAAATCCCCTCCCAGTCTCCCCCAGTCCATCCCAGTGCCCCCAAATCCCCTCCCAGTCCCCTCCCAGTCCATCCCAGTGCCCCCAAATCCCCTCCCAGTCCCCTCCCAGTATAAACCAGTCCCTCCCACTCCCCTCCCAGTTTATCCCAGTCCTTCCCAGTCTGACCAGTACGGCCGGGGGCAGGCGATGCGCTGGGAGGAGGCCTTGCAGACCAGCAGGCAGTTGCAGGGGCACCGCACGTACTTCTTCCCCCCAGGGGCCGTGCGGATTGGCTGGGGGGGGGGGGAGGGGGCGGGGCCTGAGGTAAGGCCCGCCCCCTCACCTGATGACCACGCCCTCCCCTCCAGCCCCTCCTCCCTTGAGCCCCGCCCCTTTAAGCCTTCCCCCCCCCTCCGTGCCCCCCCCCCCCCGGTCTCACCCCCTCCCACACCCCCTGGGCCCCATTAAGCCCCACCCCCTTTAGACCCCGCCCCCTTTAGACCCCGCCCCTCCCAGCCCCACCCCCTCTATACCCTGCCTCTTTGGACCCTGCCACTCTAGGCCCCGCCCCTTTAAGCCCCACCCCCTCCAGACCCCACCCCTTTGAACCCCGACCCTTAGGCCCCGCCCCTCCCAGCCACGCCCCCTCCAGACCCCGCCCCTTGAGCCCCCATCCCCTCAAGCCCCTCCCCCCGACCCCGCTCCCCTCCTGGCCCCTCCCCTCAAGCCCCGCCCATTCAAGCCTCCCCCCTCCAGACCCCGCCCCCCCCCTTTGGACCCTCACCCTTAGGCCCCGCCCCTTCAAGCCCCGCCCCCTCCAGACCCCGCCCCTTTAGACACCCAGCCCTTTGGTACCGCCCCCCTCCAGACCCCTCCCCTTAAGCCCCGCCCCCTTCAGACCCCACCCCTTAAGCCCGCCCCCTCCAGACTCCTCCCTCCCGGCCCCTCCCCCTTTAGGCCCGCCCCCTTTTAGCCCCCTCCAGCCCCGCCCCCTCCAGACCCCGCCCCCCCTTCGGACCCCCACCCTCCCGGCCCCGCCCCCTTTAGGCCCCGCCCCCTTTAGGCCCCGCCCCCTCACCGTGGCCTCCCCGCACCCCCCGCACTTCACCACGTGCTGGTGGGTCTTCCCCTCGACGCTGATTGGCCGCTGGCACACGCGGCACGTGACCGCCGGCCCCGCCCCCGCCCCCTCCGGGCTGCCCAATGGGGAGTAAGGGGGCGGGCCTCCCCCGGAAGGACAGCCGGAGGCCCCGCCCCCCCGGCGCCTGGCAACGGAGGGGGGGGGGCTGATTGGAAGCCACAAGCCACGCCCCCTCCCCGGAGACCACGCCCCCTCCTCTTAAGCCCCGCCCCTTCCTTAGGCCCGACCCCCTCCGGGCCCCGCCTCCCCCTTCCCCCGAGGCCCCGCCCCCCTCGCTTTAAAAGCCCCGCCCCTTCCTTAAGCCCCGCCCCCTCCCTCCCCTGAGGCCCCGCCCCCAACTCACCCCCCCCCGGGGCTGCCCCCGGGCCCGGCCCCGCCTCGTTGGGCAGCAGCGGCGAGCGCTCCCCGTCCGCCATGACACCGCTTAGCCCCGCCCCCCGCACCGCCCATTGGCCCGCCCGCCTCACGTGACCCCTCCCCTCGCACCCCTCCCCTCCCCTCCCCTCAGCCCTCCCATTGGCCCGCCCGCCTCACGTGACCCCCCCCCGCCCCGCCGCCGCCCCGCCGCCCCCTCCCGTTGGCCGGCGGCGCTCACGTGACGCGCGTTGCTAAGCGACCGCCGCACGCCCTCTTCCGGGAAGGGAGGGTGGGGGGCGGGGGCGGGGTGGGTCGCGTCGTCTCCGTGGCGACGGGCAGCTGATTGGCGGAGAGGGCCCGCCGGCGTGAGGGGGCGGGGGCGGTGACGTCAGGACGCCGGCGCGGAGCTATAAAAGGGCGGGGCGGGGGGGTGGCTACGTCAGAGCCGGCGGCAGGAGCCATGGAGGGCAGGTGCGCATGCGCCGGGCGGGGGGGGGGGCGGTTGGGTTTGGGGGGGTTTGAGGGGATTTTGGGGGGGGGGGGGAGGGGGCTGGGACCCGGTTTCGGGGGGTTTTGGGGGGGGGAGGGGGGAGGGGCGGCCCCACGCCCTCCCCCGGGTCCTAAAGTCCCTTTGGCCTCAGGCCCGGGGGGGGGCAATGTCCTCGATGGGGGGCGGGGGGGGGGGGACATGGATCGATCTGTGGGGCGGGGGGGGCTGTGGGTCAATCTGTGGGGCTGAGAGGGGGCTGTGGGTCAATCTATGGGGCTGGGGGGGCTGAGGGGAGGCTGTGGGTCGATCTGTGGGGCGGGGGGGGCATGGCTCAATCTGTGGGGCTGAGGGGGGGCATGGCTCGATCTGTGGGGCTGAGAGGGGGCTGTGGGTCAATCTATGGGGCTGGGGGAGCTGAGGGGAGGCTGTGGGTCAATCTGTGGGGCTGACAGGGCTGTGGGTCAATCTATGGGGCTGGGGGGGCTGAGGGGAGGCTGTGGGTCGATCTGTGGGGCTGACGGGGCTGTGGGTCAATCTATGGGGCTGGGGGGGCTGAGGGGAGGCTGTGGGTCAATCTGTGGGGCTGACAGGGCTGTGGGTCAATCTATGGGGCTGGGGGGGCTGAGGGGAGGCTGTGGGTCGATCTGTGGGGCGGGGGGGGCATGGGTCGATCTGTGGGGCTGAGAGGGGGCGTGGGTCAATCTGTGGGGCGGGGTGTGGACATGGATTGATCTATGGGGCGGGGGGAGTACACGGGTCAATCTGTGGGGCTGAGAGGGGGCTGTGGGTCAATCTGTGGGGCTGAGGGGCGCTGTGGGTCAATCTATGGGGCTGGGTGTGGACATGGATCGATCTATGCGGCAGGGGGAGCTGTGGGTCAATCTATGGGGCTGAGAGGGGGCTGTGGGTCGATCTGTGGGGCTGACAGGGCTGTGGGTCAATCTGTGGGGCGGGGGGGGCATAGCTCAATCTGTGGGGCTGAGGGGGGGCATGGGTCGATCTGTGGGGTGGGGGGGCTGTGGGTCAATCTATGGGGCTGGGTGTGGACATGGATCGATCTATGGGGCAGGGGGGGCTGTGGGTCAATCTATGGGGCTGGGGGGGCTGAGGGGAGGCTGTGGGTCGATCTGTGGGGCGGGGGGGGCATAGCTCAATCTGTGGGGCTGAGGGGGGGCATGGGTCGATCTGTGGGGTGGGGGGGCTGTGGGTCAATCTATGGGGCTGGGTGTGGACATGGATCGATCTATGGGGCAGGGGGGGCTGTGGGTCAATCTATGGGGCTGGGGGGGCTGAGGGGAGGCTGTGGGTCGATCTGTGGGGCGGGGGGGGCATGGCTCGATCTGTGGGGCTGAGAGGGGGCGTGGGTCGATCCGTGGGGCGGGGGGGCAGCGGTCGATCTGTGGGGCAGAGGGTCATGGGTCGATCTGTGGGGCGGGGGGGGCATGGGTCGATCTGTGGGGCGGGGTGGGGGCATGGGTCAATCTGTGGGGCGGGGGGGGCATGGGTCGATCTGTGGGGCTGAGAGGGGGCATGGGTCGATCTGTGGGGCGGGGTGTGGACATGGATTGATCTATGGGGCGGGGGGAGTACATGGGTCAATCTGTGGGGCTGAGAGGGGGCTGTGGGTCGATCTGTGGGGCTGGGGGGGCTGTGGGTCAATCTATGGGGCTGGGTGTGGACATGGATCGATCTATGGGGCAAGGGGGGCTGTGGGTCAATCTGTGGGGCTGAGGGGGTGCTGGGGTCAATCTGTGGGGCTGAGGGTGGCGCTGTGGGTCAATCTATGGGGCTGGGGGGGGCTGGGGGTCAATCTATGGGTCCTGGGAGCCCCTATGGGTCAATCTCTGGCTCCTGGGAGCTCCTATAGGTCAAGCTATGGGGCAATCTATGGGTCCTGGAGGCCCCTTGACGTTGATCTATGGGTCCCGGATGACGTTGGGGGTCAATCTGTGGGTCCCAGGAGCCCCCGTGGGTCAATCTATGGGTCCCAGTCACCCCTGTGGGTCACGCTATGGGTTCCGGATGATGTTGGGGGTCGATCTATGGGTCCCGGGAGCCTCTATGGGTCACGCTATGGGTCCCGGGAGCCCCCATGGGTCAATCTATGGGTCCCGGATGATGTTGGGGGTCGATCTATGGGTCCCAGTCACCCCTGTGGGTCACGCTATGGGTCCCGGGAGCCTCTATGGGTCACGCTATGGGTCCTGGGTGCTCCTATGGGTCACACTATGGGTCCCAGGAGCCCCCATGGGTCACGCTATGGGTCCTGGGAGCCCCCATGGGTCAATCTATGGGTCCCGGATGATGTTGGGGATTGATCTATGGGTCCCGGTCACCCCTGTGGGTCACGCTATGGGTCCCAGGAGCCCCTATGGGTCACGCTATGGGTCCTGGGTGCTCCTATGGGTCACGCTATGGGTCCCAGGAGCCCCCATGGGTCAATCTATGGGTCCCGGATGATGTTGGGGGTTGATCTATGGGTCCCGGGAGCCCCTATGGGTCACGCTATGGGTCCCAGGAGCCTCTATGGGTCACGCTATGGGTCCCAGGAGCCCCCATGGGTCAATCTATGGGTCCCGGATGATGTTGGGGGTCGATCTATGGGTCCCAGTCACCCCTGTGGGTCACGCTATGGGTCCCAGTCACCCCTATGGGTCACGCTATGGGTCCCGGGAGCCTCTATGGGTCACGCTATGGGTCCTGGGTGCTCCTATGGGTCACACTATGGGTCCCAGGAGCCCCCATGGGTCACGCTATGGGTCCTGGGAGCCCCCATGGGTCAATCTATGGGTCCCGGATGATGTTGGGGGTTGATCTATGGGTCCCGGGAGCCTCTATGGGTCACGCTATGGGTCCCGGGAGCCTCTATGGGTCACGCTATGGGTCCTGGGTGCTCCTATGGGTCACGCTATGGGTCCCAGGAGCCCCCATGGGTCAATCTATGGGTCCCGGATGATGTTGGGGGTTGATCTATGGGTCCCGGTCACCCCTGTGGGTCACGCTATGGGTCCCGGGAGCCTCTATGGGTCACGCTATGGGTCCCAGGAGCCCCCATGGGTCAATCTATGGGTCCCGGATGATGTTGGGGGTCGATCTATGGGTCCCAGTCACCCCTGTGAGTCACGCTATGGGTCCTGGGTGCCTCTATGGGTCACGCTATGGGTCTGCCCCACAGCTACGAGGCCTGCGCGGAGGCAGCGGCCTGGGTGCGGGCCCGGGTCCCCACCGCCCCCCGGGTGGCCCTGATCTGTGGGTCAGGGCTGGGGGCTCTGGCCCAGGAGCTGCAGGAGCCCCACACCTTCCCCTACGCCGACATCCCCCACTTCCCCCGCAGCACCGGTGGGTCGCCCCACGGCGGGGGGGCACTTGGGGGGCACTTGGGGGGCTGGGAGAATAGTCGGGGGGGCCGGGGGCGGCGCTTGGGGGGCTCTTTTGGGGGGCAGGGGGTGGATTTGGGGGCCGCTTGGGGGGCTGGGGAGCCACTTGGGGGGCTGAGAGGGCAGATGGGGGGCTGGTGTGGGGCTGAGGGGGGCGCTTGGGGGGCAGGGGGTGGATTTGGGGGCCGCTTGGGGGGCTGGGGAGCCACTTGGGGGGCTGGTGTGGGGCTGAGGGGGGCGCTTGGGGGGCAGGGGGTGGATTTGGGGGCCGCTTGGGGGGCTGGGGAGCCACTTGGGGGGCTGGTGTGGGGCTGAGGGGGGCGCTTGGGGGGCAGGGGGTGGATTTGGGGGGCAGGGAGGGGGTACTTGTGGGGCTGACCCCCACATCCCCCCCCAGTGCAGGGCCACGCGGGGCAGCTGGTTGTGGGGCACTTGGGGGGCGTCCCCTGCGCCGTCCTGCAGGGCCGCTTCCACCTCTACGAGGGCTATAGCCCCGCCCAGGTAACCCCCCTGCCCCACACGTGTGGGTCCCAGCCCCATAGATGTGGGTCTAGCCCCATAGATGGAGGTCCCTCACCCCATAGATGAGAGTCCCAGCCCCACACTTCATTCCTTTCTGGGGGGAGGAGGGACGGGTTGGGGCTCCCCCGGATGCCTGGGTCCCCCCTGCCCCATAGATATGGGTCCTGCCCCATAGATGTGGGTCCAGCCCCATAGATTAGGCTCCCCCCAAGGTCTCCTTTCCCCTCCCCCCCACCCCAGAACCCCAAACTTTGGGTCCCCCCCCCATTTCTCCCTCCCTTCCCTGCACCCCTGTGCCCCCGCAGCCCCACATCTATGGCTCCAGCCCCCCAAGTGTGGGTCCTGCCCCATAGATGTGGGTCCAGCCCCATAGATGGAGGTCTCTCACCCCATAGATGAGGGTCCCAGCCCCACACTTCATTCCTTTTTGGGGGGAGGAAAGAGGGGTTGGGGCTCCCCTGGATGCCTGGCTTCCCCCTGCCCCATAGATGTGGCTCCAGCCCCATAGATGTGGCTCCAGCCCCATGGATGTGGGTCCAGCCCCATAGATTAGGCTCCCCCCAGGTCTCCTTTCCCTTCTCCCCCCCACCCCAGAACCCCAAACTTTGGGTCCCCCCCCATTTTCTCCCTCCCTTCCCTGCACTCCTGCCCCCTCCCCACCCCCTGCAGCCCCACATTTATGGGTCCAGCCCCCCAAGTGTGGGTCCCAGCCCCATAGATGTGGGTCCAGCCCCATAGATGGAGGTCTCTCACCCCATAGATGAGGGTCCCAGCCCCACGCTTCATTCCTTTCTGGGGGGAGGAGGGACGGGTTGGGGCTCCCCCAGATGCCTGGGTCCCCCCTGCCCCATAGATGTGGGTCCAGCCCCATAGATGTGGGTCCAGCCCCATAGATTAGGCTCCCCCCAGGTCTCCTTTCCCTTCTCCCCCACCCCAGAACCCCAAACTTTGGGGTCCCCCCCCCATTTCTCCCTCCCTTCCCTGCACCCCTGTGCCCCCGCAGCCCCACATCTATGGCTCCAGCCCCCCAAGTGTGGGTCCAGCCCCATAGATGTGGGTCCAGCCCCATAGATTAGGCTCCCCCCAGGTCTCCTTTCCCTTCTGCCCCCCCTCACGACCCCCAACTTTGGTTCCCCTTCCCTCCCCCCATCCCTGCACTCCTTGCCCCCCTAGACCCCATCTATGGCTCCAGCCCCCCAAGTGTGGCTCCAGCCCCATAGATGTGGGTCCAGCCCCATAGATGGAGGTCCCTCACCCCATAGATGAGGGTCCCAGCCCCACACTTCATTCCTTTTTGGGGGGAGGAAAGAGGGGTTGGGGCTCCCCTGGATGCCTGGCTTCCCCCTGCCCCATAGATATGGGTCCAGCCCCATAGATGTGGGTCCAGCCCCATAGATTAGGCTCCCCCCAGGTCTCCTTTCCCTTCTCCCCCACCCCAGAACCCCAAACTTTGGGTCTCCCCCCCATTTCTCCCTCCCTTCCCTGCGCTCCTGCCCCTCCCACCCCCCCCAGCCCCACATCTATGGCTCCAGCCCCCCAAGTGTGGGTCCTGCCCCCCCCCCCCAGGTGGCCATGCCGGTTCGGACGCTGGCCCTGCTGGGGGTGCACACTCTGGTGTTGACCAACGCGGCCGGCAGCCTGCGGCCCCCCCTGGCCCCCGGGAACCTCCTGGTGCTGCGGGACCACATCGACCTCCGGGGCTGGCGGGAAAGAGCCCCCTGGCCGGGCCCAACGACGAGCGGTGGGGGGAGGGGCGGGGGGGGGGGGGGAGGGGGGGGGAGGGGCGGGGGGGGTGGGGGGGGGTCAGGGATTTTGGGGGGGGAGGGGTCCTGGGGGGCACCCAAGGGGTCTGGGGGAGGGGGTCGTCAGAGGGTTGGGGGGGAGGGGGGTGATGGGGGGGGAGGGGTCTGGGGGGGGTCAGGGATTTGGGGGGGGAAGGGGGGGGTGATGGGGGGGGGTCAGGGATTTTGGGGGGGTGACAGGGGGGAGGGGTCGGGGGGGGTCAGGGATTTGGGGGGGAGGGGTCTGGG
>NW_027415498.1:0-83042 GCF_964106895.1 Numenius arquata
CAGGCCCCTTCGTAGGCACCCTAGCAGTGTCCAGTACGAGAACCCCACTAGGGCCCTACGGAACTTTACCAGCCACTACGGAACTCTACGGGCCCCTACGGAACCCTGCAGAACCCTCCGGAACCTTACAGAATCCCACAGACTCCTACAGACTCCTGCGGGCACTTACACAATCCTAGAGGCCCCTACGGAACACTGCCAGCCCCTATGGAAGGAACCCTACGGGCCCCTACAGAAAACTACTGGCTCCTGCGGTACTCTACAGGCCTCTAGGAAACCTACGAAGCTCTACGGAGCCCTGTGGATCCTTACGGAACAGGACGGGCCCCTTCAGACCTCTGCGGGCGCTTATGGAAACCTACAGGACCCTACGGAACTGTACGAGACTCTACAGGCCCCTAGGGAACACCACAGGCCCCAACGGAACCGTGCGAGACTCTACAGGCCCCTAGGGAACACCACAGACCACTACGGAACCCTACACAACCCTCTGGAAACTTATGGAACCCTACAAGCTCCTACCAACCCCTGCGGGCACTTACACAACCCTACAGGTCCCTACGGAAATCTACGGGACTCTATGGGCCCCTAGGGAAGCCTACAGATTTTGACGGAACCCTACGAGCCCCTCTGGAACCCTACAGAATACTCCAGGACCCGACAGCACTCTACAAGACCCTTAGCGACACAACAGAACCTCACTAAAACCCTATGGGCTCCTACAGAACACTGCAGGTGCCTACGGAACCCTACAGACCCCTACGGAATACTACCAGCCACTACGGAAACCTATGGCCCCTACGGAAATCTACGGAACCTGACAGAAACACTGTGCGCCCCTACAGGCCCTTGCGGGCACTTGCAGAACTCTGCAGGAACCCACGGAACTTTATGGAACCCTACCAGCCCCTACGGAAGCCTAAAGATCCTTGCAGACAGTTACGGAACGGTACAGGGCCCTACGGAACTTTACCAGCCACTACGGAACTCTACGGGCCCCTACGGAACCCTGCAGAACCCTCCGGAACCTTACAGAATCCCACAGACTCCTGCGGGCACTTACTCAACCCCTAGAGGCCCCTACGGAACACTGCCAGCCCCTATGGAAGGAACCCTACGGGCCCCTACAGAACACTACTGGCTCCTGCAGTACTCTACAGGCCTCTAGGGAACCTACGAAGCTCTACGGAACCCTATGGATCCTTACGGAACAGGACGGGCCCCTTCAGACCTCTGCGGGCGCTTATGGAAACCTACAGGACCCTACGGAACTGTACGAGACTCTACAGGCCCCTAGGGAACACTACAGGCCCCTACGGAACTGTACGAGACTCTACAGGCCCCTAGGGAACACCACAGGCCCCAACGGAACCGTGCGAGACTCTATAGGCCCCCTAGGGAACACCACAGACCACTACGGAACCCTACACAACCCTCTGGAAACTTATGGAACCCTACAAGCTCCTACCAACCCCTGCGGGCACTTACACAACCCTACAGGTCCCTACGGAAATCTACGGGACTCTATGGGCCCCTAGGGAAGCCTACAGATTTTGACGGAACCCTACGAGCCCCTCTGGAACCCTACAGAATACTCCAGGACCCGACAGCATTCTACAAGACCCTTAGCGACACAACAGAACCTCACTAAAACCCCTATGGGCTCCTACAGAACACTGCAGGTGCCTACGGAACCCTACAGACCCCTACGGAATACTACCAGCCACTACGGAAACCTATGGCCCCTACGGAACTCTACGGAACCTGACAGAAACACTGTGCGCCCCTACAGGCCCTTGCGGGCACTTGCAGAACTCTGCAGGAACCCACGGAACTTTATGGAACCCTACCAGCCCCTACGGAAGCCTAAAGATCCTTGCAGACAGTTACGGAACGGTACAGGGCCCTACGGAACTTTACCAGCCACTACGGAACTCTACGGGCCCCTACAGAACCCTGCAGAACCCTCCGGAACCTTACAGAATCCCACAGACTCCTGCGGGCACTTACTCAACCCCTAGAGGCCCCTACGGAACACTGCCAGCCCCTATGGAAGGAACCCTACGGGCCCCTACAGAACACTACTGGCTCCTGCAGTACTCTACAGGCCTCTAGGGAACCTACGAAGCTCTACAGAACCCTATGGATCCTTACGGAACAGGACGGGCCCCTTCAGACCTCTGCGGGCGCTTATGGAAACCTACAGGACCCTACGGAACTGTACGAGACTCTACAGGCCCCTAGGGAACACTACAGGCCCCTACGGAACGGTACGAGACTCTACAGGCCCCTAGGGAACACCACAGGCCCCTACGGAACCCGACACAACCCTCCGGAAACATATGGCACCCTACAAGCTCCTACCAACCCCTGCGGGCACTTACACAACCCTACAGGCCCCTACGGAAATCTACAGGACTCTATGGGCCCCTAGGGAAGCCTACAGATTTTGATGGAACCCTACGAGCCCCTCTGGAACCCTACAGAATACTCCAGGACCCGACAGCACTCTACAAGACCCTTAGCGACACAACGGAACCTCACTAAACCCCTATGGGCTCCTACAGAACACTGCAGGTGCCTACGAAACCCTGCAGGCCCCTACGGAACCCTACAGGTCCATACAGAACCCCACAGGGCCCTACGGAACTTTACCAGCCACTACGGAACTCTACGGGCCCCTACGGAACCCTGCAGAACCCTCCGGAACCTTACAGAATCCCACAGACTCCTACAGACTCCTGCGGGCACTTACACAATCCTAGAGGCCCCTACGGAACACTGCCAGCCCCTATGGAAGGAACCCTACGGGCCCCTACAGAAAACTACTGGCTCCTGCGGTACTCTACAGGCCTCTAGGAAACCTACGAAGCTCTACGGAGCCCTGTGGATCCTTACGGAACAGTACGGGCCCCTTCAGACCTCTGCGGGCGCTTATGGAAACCTACAGGACCCTACGGAACTGTACGAGACTCTACAGGCCCCTAGGGAACACCACAGGCCCCAACGGAACCGTGCGAGACTCTACAGGCCCCTAGGGAACACCACAGACCACTACGGAACCCTAAACAACCCTCTGGAAACTTATGGAACCCTACAAGCTCCTACCAACCCCTGCGGGCACTTACACAACCCTACAGGTCCCTACGGAAATCTACGGGACTCTATGGGCCCCTAGGGAAGCCTACAGATTTTGACGGAACCCTACGAGCCCCTCTGGAACCCTACAGAATACTCCAGGACCCGACAGCACTCTACAAGACCCTTAGCGACACAACAGAACCTCACTAAAACCCTATGGGCTCCTACAGAACACTGCAGGTGCCTACGGAACCCTACAGACCCCTACGGAATACTACCAGCCACTACGGAAACCTATGGCCCCTACGGAACTCTACGGAACCTGACAGAAACACTGTGCGCCCCTACAGGCCCTTGCGGGCACTTGCAGAACTCTGCAGGAACCCACGGAACTTTATGGAACCCTACCAGCCCCTACGGAAGCCTAAAGATCCTTGCAGACAGTTACGGAACGGTACAGGGCCCTACGGAACTTTACCAGCCACTACGGAACTCTACGGGCCCCTACGGAACCCTGCAGAACCCTCCGGAACCTTACAGAATCCCACAGACTCCTGCGGGCACTTACTCAACCCTAGAGGCCCCTACGGAACACTGCCAGCCCCTATGGAAGGAACCCTACGGGCCCCTACAGAACACTACTGGCTCCTGCAGTACTCTACAGGCCTCTAGGGAACCTACGAAGCTCTACGGAACCCTATGGATCCTTACGGAACAGGACGGGCCCCTTCAGACCTCTGCGGGCGCTTATGGAAACCTACAGGACCCTACGGAACTGTACGAGACTCTACAGGCCCCTAGGGAACACTACAGGCCCCTACGGAACTGTACGAGACTCTACAGGCCCCTAGGGAACACCACAGGCCCCTACGGAACCCGACACAACCCTCCGGAAACATATGGCACCCTACAACCCCTGCGGGCACTTACACAACCCTACAGGCCCCTACGGAAATCTACGGGACTCTATGGGCCCCTAGGGAAGCCCACAGATTTTGACGGAACCCTACGAGCCCCTCTGGAACCCTACAGAATACTCCAGGACCCGACAGCACTCTACAAGACCCTTAGCCACACAACGGAACCTCACTAAAACCCTATGGGCTCCTACAGAACACTGCAGGTGCCTACGAAACCCTGCAGGCCCCTACGGAACCCTACAGACACCTGCGGGCACTTACAGAACCCTGCAGGCCCCTACGGAACCCTACAGGTCCATACAGAACCCCACAGGGCCCTACGGAACTTTACCAGCCACTACGGAACTCTACGGGCCCCTACGGAACCCTCCGGAACCTTACAGAATCCCACAGACTCCTACAGACTCCTGCGGGCACTTACACAATCCTAGAGGCCCCTACGGAACACTGCCAGCCCCTATGGAAGGAACCCTACGGGCCCCTACAGAAAACTACTGGCTCCTGCGGTACTCTACAGGCCTCTAGGAAACCTACGAAGCTCTACGGAGCCCTGTGGATCCTTACGGAACAGTACGGGCCCCTTCAGACCTCTGCGGGCGCTTATGGAAACCTACAGGACCCTACGGAACTGTACGAGACTCTACAGGCCCCTAGGGAACACCACAGGCCCCAACGGAACCGTGCGAGACTCTACAGGCCCCTAGGGAACACCACAGACCACTACGGAACCCTAAACAACCCTCTGGAAACTTATGGAACCCTACAAGCTCCTACCAACCCCTGCGGGCACTTACACAACCCTACAGGTCCCTACGGAAATCTACGGGACTCTATGGGCCCCTAGGGAAGCCTACAGATTTTGACGGAACCCTACGAGCCCCTCTGGAACCCTACAGAATACTCCAGGACCCGACAGCACTCTACAAGACCCTTAGCGACACAACAGAACCTCACTAAAACCCTATGGGCTCCTACAGAACACTGCAGGTGCCTACGGAACCCTACAGACCCCTACGGAATACTACCAGCCACTACGGAAACCTATGGCCCCTACGGAACTCTACGGAACCTGACAGAAACACTGTGCGCCCCTACAGGCCCTTGCGGGCACTTGCAGAACTCTGCAGGAACCCACGGAACTTTATGGAACCCTACCAGCCCCTACGGAAGCCTAAAGATCCTTGCAGACAGTTACGGAACGGTACAGGGCCCTACGGAACTTTACCAGCCACTACGGAACTCTACGGGCCCCTACGGAACCCTGCAGAACCCTCCGGAACCTTACAGAATCCCACAGACTCCTGCGGGCACTTACTCAACCCTAGAGGCCCCTACGGAACACTGCCAGCCCCTATGGAAGGAACCCTACGGGCCCCTACAGAACACTACTGGCTCCTGCAGTACTCTACAGGCCTCTAGGGAACCTACGAAGCTCTACGGAACCCTATGGATCCTTACGGAACAGGACGGGCCCCTTCAGACCTCTGCGGGCGCTTATGGAAACCTACAGGACCCTACGGAACTGTACGAGACTCTACAGGCCCCTAGGGAACACTACAGGCCCCTACGGAACTGTACGAGACTCTACAGGCCCCTAGGGAACACCACAGGCCCCTACGGAACCCTACACAACCCTCCGGAAACATATGGCACCCTACAAGCTCCTACCAACCCCTGCGGGCACTTACACAACCCTACAGGCCCCTACGGAAATCTACAGGACTCTATGGGCCCCTAGGGAAGCCTACAGATTTTGATGGAACCCTACGAGCCCCTCTGGAACCCTACAGAATACTCCAGGACCCGACAGCACTCTACAAGACCCTTAGCGACACAACGGAACCTCACTAAAACCCTATGGGCTCCTACAGAACACTGCAGGTGCCTACGAAACCCTGCAGGCCCCTACGGAACCCTACAGGTCCATACAGAACCCCACAGGGCCCTACGGAACTTTACCAGCCACTACGGAACTCTACGGGCCCCTACGGAACCCTGCAGAACCCTCCGGAACCTTACAGAATCCCACAGACTCCTACAGACTCCTGCGGGCACTTACACAATCCTAGAGGCCCCTACGGAACACTGCCAGCCCCTATGGAAGGAACCCTACGGGCCCCTACAGAAAACTACTGGCTCCTGCGGTACTCTACAGGCCTCTAGGAAACCTACGAAGCTCTACGGAGCCCTGTGGATCCTTACGGAACAGGACGGGCCCCTTCAGACCTCTGCGGGCGCTTATGGAAACCTACAGGACCCTACGGAACTGTACGAGACTCTACAGGCCCCTAGGGAACACCA
Source organism: Numenius arquata (assembly GCF_964106895.1). Classification (NCBI taxonomy): domain Eukaryota; kingdom Metazoa; phylum Chordata; class Aves; order Charadriiformes; family Scolopacidae; genus Numenius; species Numenius arquata. The sequence goes on from NW_027415498.1 coordinate 6,303, forward strand.
CAGGCCCCAACGGAACCGTGCGAGACTCTACAGGCCCCTAGGGAACACCACAGACCACTACGGAACCCTACACAACCCTCTGGAAACTTATGGAACCCTACAAGCTCCTACCAACCCCTGCGGGCACTTACACAACCCTACAGGTCCCTACGGAAATCTACGGGACTCTATGGGCCCCTAGGGAAGCCTACAGATTTTGACGGAACCCTACGAGCCCCTCTGGAACCCTACAGAATACTCCAGGACCCGACAGCACTCTACAAGACCCTTAGCGACACAACAGAACCTCACTAAAACCCTATGGGCTCCTACAGAACACTGCAGGTGCCTACGGAACCCTACAGACCCCTACGGAATACTACCAGCCACTACGGAAACCTATGGCCCCTACGGAAATCTACGGAACCTGACAGAAACACTGTGCGCCCCTACAGGCCCTTGCGGGCACTTGCAGAACTCTGCAGGAACCCACGGAACTTTATGGAACCCTACCAGCCCCTACGGAAGCCTAAAGATCCTTGCAGACAGTTACGGAACGGTACAGGGCCCTACGGAACTTTACCAGCCACTACGGAACTCTACGGGCCCCTACGGAACCCTGCAGAACCCTCCGGAACCTTACAGAATCCCACAGACTCCTGCGGGCACTTACTCAACCCTAGAGGCCCCTACGGAACACTGCCAGCCCCTATGGAAGGAACCCTACGGGCCCCTACAGAACACTACTGGCTCCTGCAGTACTCTACAGGCCTCTAGGGAACCTACGAAGCTCTACGGAACCCTATGGATCCTTACGGAACAGGACGGGCCCCTTCAGACCTCTGCGGGCGCTTATGGAAACCTACAGGACCCTACGGAACTGTACGAGACTCTACAGGCCCCTAGGGAACACTACAGGCCCCTACGGAACTGTACGAGACTCTACAGGCCCCTAGGGAACACCACAGGCCCCAACGGAACCGTGCGAGACTCTATAGGCCCCTAGGGAACACCACAGACCACTACGGAACCCTACACAACCCTCTGGAAACTTATGGAACCCTACAAGCTCCTACCAACCCCTGCGGGCACTTACACAACCCTACAGGTCCCTACGGAAATCTACGGGACTCTATGGGCCCCTAGGGAAGCCTACAGATTTTGACGGAACCCTACGAGCCCCTCTGGAACCCTACAGAATACTCCAGGACCCGACAGCATTCTACAAGACCCTTAGCGACACAACAGAACCTCACTAAAACCCTATGGGCTCCTACAGAACACTGCAGGTGCCTACGGAACCCTACAGACCCCTACGGAATACTACCAGCCACTACGGAAACCTATGGCCCCTACGGAACTCTACGGAACCTGACAGAAACACTGTGCGCCCCTACAGGCCCTTGCGGGCACTTGCAGAACTCTGCAGGAACCCACGGAACTTTATGGAACCCTACCAGCCCCTACGGAAGCCTAAAGATCCTTGCAGACAGTTACGGAACGGTACAGGGCCCTACGGAACTTTACCAGCCACTACGGAACTCTACGGGCCCCTACAGAACCCTGCAGAACCCTCCGGAACCTTACAGAATCCCACAGACTCCTGCGGGCACTTACTCAACCCTAGAGGCCCCTACGGAACACTGCCAGCCCCTATGGAAGGAACCCTACGGGCCCCTACAGAACACTACTGGCTCCTGCAGTACTCTACAGGCCTCTAGGGAACCTACGAAGCTCTACAGAACCCTATGGATCCTTACGGAACAGGACGGGCCCCTTCAGACCTCTGCGGGCGCTTATGGAAACCTACAGGACCCTACGGAACTGTACGAGACTCTACAGGCCCCTAGGGAACACTACAGGCCCCTACGGAACGGTACGAGACTCTACAGGCCCCTAGGGAACACCACAGGCCCCTACGGAACCCGACACAACCCTCCGGAAACATATGGCACCCTACAAGCTCCTACCAACCCCTGCGGGCACTTACACAACCCTACAGGCCCCTACGGAAATCTACAGGACTCTATGGGCCCCTAGGGAAGCCTACAGATTTTGATGGAACCCTACGAGCCCCTCTGGAACCCTACAGAATACTCCAGGACCCGACAGCACTCTACAAGACCCTTAGCGACACAACGGAACCTCACTAAACCCCTATGGGCTCCTACAGAACACTGCAGGTGCCTACGAAACCCTGCAGGCCCCTACGGAACCCTACAGGTCCATACAGAACCCCACAGGGCCCTACGGAACTTTACCAGCCACTACGGAACTCTACGGGCCCCTACGGAACCCTGCAGAACCCTCCGGAACCTTACAGAATCCCACAGACTCCTACAGACTCCTGCGGGCACTTACACAATCCTAGAGGCCCCTACGGAACACTGCCAGCCCCTATGGAAGGAACCCTACGGGCCCCTACAGAAAACTACTGGCTCCTGCGGTACTCTACAGGCCTCTAGGAAACCTACGAAGCTCTACGGAGCCCTGTGGATCCTTACGGAACAGTACGGGCCCCTTCAGACCTCTGCGGGCGCTTATGGAAACCTACAGGACCCTACGGAACTGTACGAGACTCTACAGGCCCCTAGGGAACACCACAGGCCCCAACGGAACCGTGCGAGACTCTACAGGCCCCTAGGGAACACCACAGACCACTACGGAACCCTAAACAACCCTCTGGAAACTTATGGAACCCTACAAGCTCCTACCAACCCCTGCGGGCACTTACACAACCCTACAGGTCCCTACGGAAATCTACGGGACTCTATGGGCCCCTAGGGAAGCCTACAGATTTTGACGGAACCCTACGAGCCCCTCTGGAACCCTACAGAATACTCCAGGACCCGACAGCACTCTACAAGACCCTTAGCGACACAACAGAACCTCACTAAAACCCTATGGGCTCCTACAGAACACTGCAGGTGCCTACGGAACCCTACAGACCCCTACGGAATACTACCAGCCACTACGGAAACCTATGGCCCCTACGGAACTCTACGGAACCTGACAGAAACACTGTGCGCCCCTACAGGCCCTTGCGGGCACTTGCAGAACTCTGCAGGAACCCACGGAACTTTATGGAACCCTACCAGCCCCTACGGAAGCCTAAAGATCCTTGCAGACAGTTACGGAACGGTACAGGGCCCTACGGAACTTTACCAGCCACTACGGAACTCTACGGGCCCCTACGGAACCCTGCAGAACCCTCCGGAACCTTACAGAATCCCACAGACTCCTGCGGGCACTTACTCAACCCTAGAGGCCCCTACGGAACACTGCCAGCCCCTATGGAAGGAACCCTACGGGCCCCTACAGAACACTACTGGCTCCTGCAGTACTCTACAGGCCTCTAGGGAACCTACGAAGCTCTACGGAACCCTATGGATCCTTACGGAACAGGACGGGCCCCTTCAGACCTCTGCGGGCGCTTATGGAAACCTACAGGACCCTACGGAACTGTACGAGACTCTACAGGCCCCTAGGGAACACTACAGGCCCCTACGGAACTGTACGAGACTCTACAGGCCCCTAGGGAACACCACAGGCCCCTACGGAACCCGACACAACCCTCCGGAAACATATGGCACCCTACAAGCTCCTACCAACCCCTGCGGGCACTTACACAACCCTACAGGCCCCTACGGAAATCTACAGGACTCTATGGGCCCCTAGGGAAGCCTACAGATTTTGACGGAACCCTACGAGCCCCTCTGGAACCCTACAGAATACTCCAGGACCCGACAGCACTCTACAAGACCCTTAGCGACACAACGGAACCTCACTAAAACCCTATGGGCTCTTACAGAACACTGCAGGTGCCTACGAAACCCTGCAGGCCCCTACGGAACCCTACAGACACCTGCGGGCACTTACAGAACCCTGCAGGCCCCTACGGAACCCTACAGGTCCATACAGAACCCCACAGGGCCCTACGGAACTTTACCAGCCACTACGGAACTCTACGGGCCCCTACGGAACCCTCCGGAACCTTACAGAATCCCACAGACTCCTACAGACTCCTGCGGGCACTTACACAATCCTAGAGGCCCCTACGGAACACTGCCAGCCCCTATGGAAGGAACCCTACGGGCCCCTACAGAAAACTACTGGCTCCTGCGGTACTCTACAGGCCTCTAGGAAACCTACGAAGCTCTACGGAGCCCTGTGGATCCTTACGGAACAGGACGGGCCCCTTCAGACCTCTGCGGGCGCTTATGGAAACCTACAGGACCCTACGGAACTGTACGAGACTCTACAGGCCCCTAGGGAACACCACAGGCCCCAACGGAACCGTGCGAGACTCTACAGGCCCCTAGGGAACACCACAGACCACTACGGAACCCTACACAACCCTCTGGAAACTTATGGAACCCTACAAGCTCCTACCAACCCCTGCGGGCACTTACACAACCCTACAGGTCCCTACGGAAATCTACGGGACTCTATGGGCCCCTAGGGAAGCCTACAGATTTTGACGGAACCCTACGAGCCCCTCTGGAACCCTACAGAATACTCCAGGACCCGACAGCACTCTACAAGACCCTTAGCGACACAACAGAACCTCACTAAAACCCTATGGGCTCCTACAGAACACTGCAGGTGCCTACGGAACCCTACAGACCCCTACGGAATACTACCAGCCACTACGGAAACCTATGGCCCCTACGGAACTCTACGGAACCTGACAGAAACACTGTGCGCCCCTACAGGCCCTTGCGGGCACTTGCAGAACTCTGCAGGAACCCACGGAACTTTATGGAACCCTACCAGCCCCTACGGAAGCCTAAAGATCCTTGCAGACAGTTACGGAACGGTACAGGGCCCTACGGAACTTTACCAGCCACTACGGAACTCTACGGGCCCCTACGGAACCCTGCAGAACCCTCCGGAACCTTACAGAATCCCACAGACTCCTGCGGGCACTTACTCAACCCTAGAGGCCCCTACGGAACACTGCCAGCCCCTATGGAAGGAACCCTACGGGCCCCTACAGAACACTACTGGCTCCTGCAGTACTCTACAGGCCTCTAGGGAACCTACGAAGCTCTACGGAACCCTATGGATCCTTACGGAACAGGACGGGCCCCTTCAGACCTCTGCGGGCGCTTATGGAAACCTACAGGACCCTACGGAACTGTACGAGACTCTACAGGCCCCTAGGGAACACTACAGGCCCCTACGGAACTGTACGAGACTCTACAGGCCCCTAGGGAACACCACAGGCCCCTACGGAACCCTACACAACCCTCCGGAAACATATGGCACCCTACAAGCTCCTACCAACCCCTGCGGGCACTTACACAACCCTACAGGCCCCTACGGAAATCTACAGGACTCTATGGGCCCCTAGGGAAGCCTACAGATTTTGACGGAACCCTACGAGCCCCTCTGGAACCCTACAGAATACTCCAGGACCCGACAGCACTCTACAAGACCCTTAGCCACACAACGGAACCTCACTAAAACCCTATGGGCTCTTACAGAACACTGCAGGTGCCTACGAAACCCTGCAGGCCCCTACGGAACCCTACAGACACCTGCGGGCACTTACAGAACCCTGCAGGCCCCTACGGAACCCTACAGGTCCATACAGAACCCCACAGGGCCCTACGGAACTTTACCAGCCACTACGGAACTCTACGGGCCCCTACGGAACCCTCCGGAACCTTACAGAATCCCACAGACTCCTACAGACTCCTGCGGGCACTTACACAATCCTAGAGGCCCCTACGGAACACTGCCAGCCCCTATGGAAGGAACCCTACGGGCCCCTACAGAAAACTACTGGCTCCTGCGGTACTCTACAGGCCTCTAGGAAACCTACGAAGCTCTACGGAGCCCTGTGGATCCTTACGGAACAGGACGGGCCCCTTCAGACCTCTGCGGGCGCTTATGGAAACCTACAGGACCCTACGGAACTGTACGAGACTCTACAGGCCCCTAGGGAACACCACAGGCCCCAACGGAACCGTGCGAGACTCTACAGGCCCCTAGGGAACACCACAGACCACTACGGAACCCTAAACAACCCTCTGGAAACTTATGGAACCCTACAAGCTCCTACCAACCCCTGCGGGCACTTACACAACCCTACAGGTCCCTACGGAAATCTACGGGACTCTATGGGCCCCTAGGGAAGCCTACAGATTTTGACGGAACCCTACGAGCCCCTCTGGAACCCTACAGAATACTCCAGGACCCGACAGCACTCTACAAGACCCTTAGCGACACAACAGAACCTCACTAAAACCCTATGGGCTCCTACAGAACACTGCAGGTGCCTACGGAACCCTACAGACCCCTACGGAATACTACCAGCCACTACGGAAACCTATGGCCCCTACGGAAATCTACGGAACCTGACAGAAACACTGTGCGCCCCTACAGGCCCTTGCGGGCACTTGCAGAACTCTGCAGGAACCCACGGAACTTTATGGAACCCTACCAGCCCCTACGGAAGCCTAAAGATCCTTGCAGACAGTTACGGAACGGTACAGGGCCCTAGGGAACTTTACCAGCCACTACGGAACTCTACGGGCCCCTACGGAACCCTGCAGAACCCTCCGGAACCTTACAGAATCCCACAGACTCCTGCGGGCACTTACTCAACCCTAGAGGCCCCTACGGAACACTGCCAGCCCCTATGGAAGGAACCCTACGGGCCCCTACAGAACACTACTGGCTCCTGCAGTACTCTACAGGCCTCTAGGGAACCTACGAAGCTCTACGGAACCCTATGGATCCTTACGGAACAGGACGGGCCCCTTCAGACCTCTGCGGGCGCTTATGGAAACCTACAGGACCCTACGGAACTGTACGAGACTCTACAGGCCCCTAGGGAACACTACAGGCCCCTACGGAACTGTACGAGACTCTACAGGCCCCTAGGGAACACCACAGGCCCCTACGGAACCCGACACAACCCTCCGGAAACATATGGCACCCTACAAGCTCCTACCAACCCCTGCGGGCACTTACACAACCCTACAGGCCCCTACGGAAATCTACAGGACTCTATGGGCCCCTAGGGAAGCCTACAGATTTTGACGGAACCCTACGAGCCCCTCTGGAACCCTACAGAATACTCCAGGACCCGACAGCACTCTACAAGACCCTTAGCCACACAACGGAACCTCACTAAAACCCTATGGGCTCCTACAGAACACTGCAGGTGCCTACGAAACCCTGCAGGCCCCTACGGAACCCTACAGACACCTGCGGGCACTTACAGAACCCTGCAGGCCCCTACGGAACCCTACAGGTCCATACAGAACCCCACAGGGCCCTACGGAACTTTACCAGCCACTACGGAACTCTACGGGCCCCTACGGAACCCTGCAGAACCCTCCGGAACCTTACAGAATCCCACAGACTCCTACAGACTCCTGCGGGCACTTACACAATCCTAGAGGCCCCTACGGAACACTGCCAGCCCCTATGGAAGGAACCCTACGGGCCCCTACAGAACACTACTGGCTCCTGCGGTACTCTACAGGCCTCTAGGAAACCTACGAAGCTCTACGGAGCCCTGTGGATCCTTACGGAACAGGACAGGCCCCTTCAGACCTCTGCGGGCGCTTATGGAAACCTACAGGCCCCTACGGAACTGTACGAGACTCTACAGGCCCCTAGGGAACACCACAGGCCCCTACGGAACCCTACACAACCCTCCGGAAACATATGGCACCCTACAAGCTCCTACCAACCCCTGCGGGCACTTACACAACCCTACAGGCCCCTACGGAAATCTACAGGACTCTATGGGCCCCTAGGGAAGCCTACAGATTTTGACGGAACCCTACGAGCCCCTCTGGAACCCTACAGAATACTCCAGGACCCGACAGCACTCTACAAGACCCTTAGCGACACAACAGAACCTCACTAAAACCCTATGGGCTCCTACGGAACACTGCAGGTGCCTACGGAACCCTACAGACCCCTACGGAATACTACCAGCCACTACGGAAACCTATGGCCCCTACGGAACTCTACGGAACCTGACAGAAACACTGTGCGCCCCTACAGGCCCTTGCGGGCACTTGCAGAACTCTGCAGGAACCCACGGAACTTTATGGAACCCTACCAGCCCCTACGGAAGCCTAAAGATCCTTGCAGGCAGTTACGGAACGGTACAGGGCCCTACGGAACTTTACCAGCCACTACGGAACTCTACGGGCCCCTACGGAACCCTGCAGAACCCTCCGGAACCTTACAGAATCCCACAGACTCGTGCGGGCACTTACACAATCCTAGAGGCCCCTACGGAACACTGCCAGCCCCTATGGAAGGAACCCTACGGGCCCCTACAGAACACTACTGGCTCCTGCGGTACTCTACAGGCCTCTAGGAAACCTACGAAGCTCTACGGAGCCCTGTGGATCCTTACGGAACAGGACGGGCCCCTTCAGACCTCTGCAGGCGCTTATGGAAACCTACAGGACCCTACGGAACTGTACGAGACTCTACAGGCCCCTAGGGAACACTACAGGCCCCTACGGAACTGTACGAGACTCTACAGGCCCCTAGGGAACACCACAGACCCCTACGGAACCCTACACAACCCTCCGGAAACATATGGCACCCTACAAGCTCCTACCAACCCCTGCGGGCACTTACACAACCCTACAGGCCCCTACGGAAATCTACGGGACTCTACGGGCCCCTAGGGAAGCCTACAGATTTTGACGGAACCCTACGAGCCCCTCTGGAACCCTACAGAATACTCCAGGACCCGACAGCACTCTACAAGACCCTTAGCAACACAACGGAACCTCACTAAAACCCTATGGGCCTCTTAGAGCACACTGCAGGTGCCTACGAAACCCTGCAGGCCCCTACGGAACCCTACAGACACCTGCGGGCACTTACAGAACCCTGCAGGCCCCTACGGAACCCTACAGGTCCATACAGAACCCCACAGGGCCCTAGGGAACTTTACCAGCCACTACGGAACTCTACGGGCCCCTACGGAACCCTGCAGAACCCTCCAGAACCTTACAGAATCCCACAGACTCCTACAGACTCCTGCGGGCACTTACACAATCCTAGAGGCCCCTACGGAACACTGCCAGCCCCTATGGAAGGAACCCTACGGGCCCCTACAGAAAACTACTGGCTCCTGCGGTACTCTACAGGCCTCTAGGAAACCTACGAAGCTCTACGGAGCCCTGTGGATCCTTACGGAACAGGACGGGCCCCTTCAGACCTCTGCGGGCGCTTATGGAAACCTACAGGACCCTACGGAACTGTACGAGACTCTACAGGCCCCTAGGGAACACCACAGGCCCCAACGGAACCGTGCGAGACTCTACAGGCCCCTAGGGAACACCACAGACCACTACGGAACCCTAAACAACCCTCTGGAAACTTATGGAACCCTACAAGCTCCTACCAACCCCTGCGGGCACTTACACAACCCTACAGGCCCCTACGGAAATCTACGGGACTCTATGGGCCCCTAGGGAAGCCTACAGATTTTGACGGAACCCTACGAGCCCCTCTGGAACCCTACAGAATACTCCAGGACCCGACAGCACTCTACAAGACCCTTAGCGACACAACAGAACCTCACTAAAACCCTATGGGCTCCTACAGAACACTGCAGGTGCCTACGGAACCCTACAGACCCCTACGGAATACTACCAGCCACTACGGAAACCTATGGCCCCTACGGAACTCTACGGAACCTGACAGAAACACTGTGCGCCCCTACAGGCCCTTGCGGGCACTTGCAGAACTCTGCAGGAACCCACGGAACTTTATGGAACCCTACCAGCCCCTACGGAAGCCTAAAGATCCTTGCAGACAGTTACGGAACGGTACAGGGCCCTACGGAACTTTACCAGCCACTACGGAACTCTACGGGCCCCTACGGAACCCTGCAGAACCCTCCGGAACCTTACAGAATCCCACAGACTCCTGCGGGCACTTACTCAACCCTAGAGGCCCCTACGGAACACTGCCAGCCCCTATGGAAGGAACCCTACGGGCCCCTACAGAACACTACTGGCTCCTGCAGTACTCTACAGGCCTCTAGGGAACCTATGAAGCTCTACGGAACCCTATGGATCCTTACGGAACAGGACGGGCCCCTTCAGACCTCTGCGGGCGCTTATGGAAACCTACAGGACCCTACGGAACTGTACGAGACTCTACAGGCCCCTAGGGAACACCACAGGCCCCTACGGAACCCGACACAACCCTCCGGAAACATATGGCACCCTACAACCCCTGCGGGCACTTACACAACCCTACAGGCCCCTACGGAAATCTACGGGACTCTATGGGCCCCTAGAGAAGCCCACAGATTTTGACGGAACCCTACGAGCCCCTCTGGAACCCTACAGAATACTCCAGGACCCGACAGCACTCTACAAGACCCTTAGCAACACAACGGAACCTCACTAAAACCCTATGGGCTCCTACAGAACACTGCAGGTGCCTACGAAACCCTGCAGGCCCCTACGGAACCCTACAGACACCTGCGGGCACTTACAGAACCCTGCAGGCCCCTACGGAACCCTACAGGTCCATACAGAACCCCACAGGGCCCTACGGAACTTTACCAGCCACTACGGAACTCTACGGGCCCCTACGGAACCCTGCAGAACCCTCCGGAACCTTACAGAATCCCACAGACTCCTACAGACTCCTGCGGGCACTTACACAATCCTAGAGGCCCCTACGGAACACTGCCAGCCCCTATGGAAGGAACCCTACGGGCCCCTACAGAACACTACTGGCTCCTGCGGTACTCTACAGGCCTCTAGGGAACCTACGAAGCTCTACGGAAACCCTATGGATCCTTACGGAACAGTACGGGCCCCTTCAGACCTCTGCGGGCACTTATGGAAACCTACAGGCCCCTACGGAACGGTACGAGACTCTACAGGCCCCTAGGGAACACCACAGGCCCCCTACGGAACCCTACACAACCCTCCGGAAACATATGGCACCCTACAAGCTCCTACCAACCCCTGCGGGCACTTACACAACCCTACAGGCCCCTACGGAAATCTACAGGACTCTATGGGCCCCTAGGGAAGCCTACAGATTTTGACGGAACCCTACGAGCCCCTCTGGAACCCTACAGAATACTCCAGGACCCGACAGCACTCTACAAGACCCTTAGCGACACAACAGAACCTCACTAAAACCCTATGGGCTCCTACGGAACACTGCAGGTGCCTACGGAACCCTACAGACCCCTACGGAATACTACCAGCCACTACGGAAACCTATGGCCCCTACGGAACTCTACGGAACCTGACAGAAACACTGTGCGCCCCTACAGGCCCTTGCGGGCACTTGCAGAACTCTGCAGGAACCCACGGAACTTTATGGAACCCTACCAGCCCCTACGGAAGCCTAAAGATCCTTGCAGGCAGTTACGGAACGGTAACAGGGCCCTACGGAACTTTACCAGCCACTACGGAACTCTACGGGCCCCTACGGAACCCTGCAGAACCCCTCCGGAACCTTACAGAATCCCACAGACTCGTGCGGCACTTACACAATCCTAGAGGCCCCTACGGAACACTGCCAGCCCCTATGGAAGGAACCCTACGGGCCCCTACAGAACACTACTGGCTCCTGCGGTACTCTACAGGCCTCTAGGAAACCTACGAAGCTCTACGGAGCCCTGTGGATCCTTACGGAACAGGACGGGCCCCTTCAGACCTCTGCAGGCGCTTATGGAAACCTACAGGACCCTACGGAACTGTACGAGACTCTACAGGCCCCTAGGGAACACTACAGGCCCCTACGGAACTGTACGAGACTCTACAGGCCCCTAGGGAACACCACAGACCCCTACGGAACCCTACACAACCCTCCGGAAACATATGGCACCCTACAAGCTCCTACCAACCCCTGCGGGCACTTACACAACCCTACAGGCCCCTACGGAAATCTACGGGACTCTATGGGCCCCTAGGGAAGCCTACAGATTTTGACGGAACCCTACGAGCCCCTCTGGAACCCTACAGAATACTCCAGGACCCGACAGCACTCTACAAGACCCTTAGCAACACAACGGAACCTCACTAAAACCCTATGGGCCTCTTAGAGCACACTGCAGGTGCCTACGAAACCCTGCAGGCCCCTACGGAACCCTACAGACACCTGCGGGCACTTACAGAACCCTGCAGGCCCCTACGGAACCCTACAGGTCCATACAGAACCCCACAGGGCCCTAGGGAACTTTACCAGCCACTACGGAACTCTACGGGCCCCTACGGAACCCTGCAGAACCCTCTGGAACCTTACAGAATCCCACAGACTCCTACAGACTCCTGCGGGCACTTACACAATCCTAGAGGCCCCTACGGAACACTGCCAGCCCCTATGGAAGGAACCCTACGGGCCCCTACAGAAAACTACTGGCTCCTGCGGTACTCTACAGGCCTCTAGGAAACCTACGAAGCTCTACGGAGCCCTGTGGATCCTTACGGAACAGGACGGGCCCCTTCAGACCTCTGCGGGCGCTTATGGAAACCTACAGGACCCTACGGAACTGTACGAGACTCTACAGGCCCCTAGGGAACACCACAGGCCCCAACGGAACCGTGCGAGACTCTACAGGCCCCTAGGGAACACCACAGACCACTACGGAACCCTAAACAACCCTCCGGAAACTTATGGAACCCTACAAGCTCCTACCAACCCCTGCGGGCACTTACACAACCCTACAGGCCCCTACGGAAATCTACGGGACTCTATGGGCCCCTAGGGAAGCCTACAGATTTTGACGGAACCCTACGAGCCCCTCTGGAACCCTACAGAATACTCCAGGACCCGACAGCACTCTACAAGACCCTTAGCGACACAACAGAACCTCACTAAAACCCTATGGGCTCCTACAGAACACTGCAGGTGCCTACGGAACCCTACAGACCCCTACGGAATACTACCAGCCACTACGGAAACCTATGGCCCCTACGGAACTCTACGGAACCTGACAGAAACACTGTGCGCCCCTACAGGCCCTTGCGGGCACTTGCAGAACTCTGCAGGAACCCACGGAACTTTATGGAACCCTACCAGCCCCTACGGAAGCCTAAAGATCCTTGCAGACAGTTACGGAACGGTACAGGGCCCTACGGAACTTTACCAGCCACTACGGAACTCTACGGGCCCCTACGGAACCCTGCAGAACCCTCCGGAACCTTACAGAATCCCACAGACTCCTGCGGGCACTTACTCAACCCTAGAGGCCCCTACGGAACACTGCCAGCCCCTATGGAAGGAACCCTACGGGCCCCTACAGAACACTACTGGCTCCTGCAGTACTCTACAGGCCTCTAGGGAACCTATGAAGCTCTACGGAACCCTATGGATCCTTACGGAACAGGACGGGCCCCTTCAGACCTCTGCGGGCGCTTATGGAAACCTACAGGACCCTACGGAACTGTACGAGACTCTACAGGCCCCTAGGGAACACTACAGGCCCCTACGGAACTGTACGAGACTCTACAGGCCCCTAGGGAACACCACAGGCCCCTACGGAACCCTACACAACCCTCCGGAAACATATGGCACCCTACAAGCTCCTACCAACCCCTGCGGGCACTTACACAACCCTACAGGCCCCTACGGAAATCTACAGGACTCTATGGGCCCCTAGGGAAGCCTACAGATTTTGACGGAACCCTACGAGCCCCTCTGGAACCCTACAGAATACTCCAGGACCCGACAGCACTCTACAAGACCCTTAGCCACACAACGGAACCTCACTAAAACCCTATGGGCTCTTACAGAACACTGCAGGTGCCTACGAAACCCTGCAGGCCCCTACGGAACCCTACAGACACCTGCGGGCACTTACAGAACCCTGCAGGCCCCTACGGAACCCTACAGGTCCATACAGAACCCCACAGGGCCCTACGGAACTTTACCAGCCACTACGGAACTCTACGGGCCCCTACGGAACCCTCCGGAACCTTACAGAATCCCACAGACTCCTACAGACTCCTGCGGGCACTTACACAATCCTAGAGGCCCCTACGGAACACTGCCAGCCCCTATGGAAGGAACCCTACGGGCCCCTACAGAAAACTACTGGCTCCTGCGGTACTCTACAGGCCTCTAGGAAACCTACGAAGCTCTACGGAGCCCTGTGGATCCTTACGGAACAGGACGGGCCCCTTCAGACCTCTGCGGGCGCTTATGGAAACCTACAGGACCCTACGGAACTGTACGAGACTCTACAGGCCCCTAGGGAACACCACAGACCACTACGGAACCCTAAACAACCCTCTGGAAACTTATGGAACCCTACAAGCTCCTACCAACCCCTGCGGGCACTTACACAACCCTACAGGTCCCTACGGAAATCTACGGGACTCTATGGGCCCCTAGGGAAGCCTACAGATTTTGACGGAACCCTACGAGCCCCTCTGGAACCCTACAGAATACTCCAGGACCCGACAGCACTCTACAAGACCCTTAGCGACACAACAGAACCTCACTAAAACCCTATGGGCTCCTACAGAACACTGCAGGTGCCTACGGAACCCTACAGACCCCTACGGAATACTACCAGCCACTACGGAAACCTATGGCCCCTACGGAAATCTATGGAACCTGACAGAAACACTGTGCGCCCCTACAGGCCCTTGCGGGCACTTGCAGAACTCTGCAGGAACCCACGGAACTTTATGGAACCCTACCAGCCCCTACGGAAGCCTAAAGATCCTTGCAGACAGTTACGGAACGGTACAGGGCCCTACGGAACTTTACCAGCCACTACGGAACTCTACGGGCCCCTACGGAACCCTGCAGAACCCTCCGGAACCTTACAGAATCCCACAGACTCCTGCGGGCACTTACTCAACCCTAGAGGCCCCTACGGAACACTGCCAGCCCCTATGGAAGGAACCCTACGGGCCCCTACAGAACACTACTGGCTCCTGCAGTACTCTACAGGCCTCTAGGGAACCTACGAAGCTCTACGGAACCCTATGGATCCTTACGGAACAGGACGGGCCCCTTCAGACCTCTGCGGGCGCTTATGGAAACCTACAGGACCCTACGGAACTGTACGAGACTCTACAGGCCCCTAGGGAACACTACAGGCCCCTACGGAACTGTACGAGACTCTACAGGCCCCTAGGGAACACCACAGGCCCCTACGGAACCCTACACAACCCTCCGGAAACATATGGCACCCTACAAGCTCCTACCAACCCCTGCGGGCACTTACACAACCCTACAGGCCCCTACGGAAATCTACAGGACTCTATGGGCCCCTAGGGAACCCTACAGATTTTGACGGAACCCTACGAGCCCCTCTGGAACCCTACAGAATACTCCAGGACCCGACAGCACTCTACAAGACCCTTAGCCACACAACGGAACCTCACTAAAACCCTATGGGCTCCTACAGAACACTGCAGGTGCCTACGAAACCCTGCAGGCCCCTACGGAACCCTACAGACACCTGCGGGCACTTACAGAACCCTGCAGGCCCCTACGGAACCCTACAGGTCCATACAGAACCCCACAGGGCCCTAGGGAACTTTACCAGCCACTACGGAACTCTACGGGCCCCTACGGAACCCTGCAGAACCCTCCGGAACCTTACAGAATCCCACAGACTCCTACAGACTCCTGCGGGCACTTACACAATCCTAGAGGCCCCTACGGAACACTGCCAGCCCCTATGGAAGGAACCCTACGGGCCCCTACAGAACACTACTGGCTCCTGCGGTACTCTACAGGCCTCTAGGAAACCTACGAAGCTCTACGGAGCCCTGTGGATCCTTACGGAACAGGACAGGCCCCTTCAGATCTCTGCGGGCGCTTATGGAAACCTACAGGACCCTACGGAACTGTACGAGACTCTACAGGCCCCTAGGGAACACCACAGGCCCCAACGGAACCGTGCGAGACTCTACAGGCTCCTAGGGAACACCCCAGACCACTACGGAACCCTAAACAACCCTCTGGAAACTTATGGAACCCTACAAGCTCCTACCAACCCCTGTGGGCACTTACACAACCCTACAGGTCCCTACGGAAATCTACGGGACTCTATGGGCCCCTAGGGAAGCCTACAGATTTTGACGGAACCCTACGAGCCCCTCTGGAACCCTACAGAATACTCCAGGACCCGACAGCACTCTACAAGACCCTTAGCGACACAACAGAACCTCACTAAAACCCTATGGGCTCCTACAGAACACTGCAGGTGCCTACGGAACCCTACAGACCCCTACGGAATACTACCAGCCACTACGGAAACCTATGGCCCCTACGGAACTCTACGGAACCTGACAGAAACACTGTGCGCCCCTACAGGCCCTTGCGGGCACTTGCAGAACTCCGCAGGAACCCACGGAACTTTATGGAACCCTACCAGCCCCTACGGAAGCCTAAAGATCCTTGCAGACAGTTACGGAACGGTACAGGGCCCTACGGAACTTTACCAGCCACTACGGAACTCTACGGGCCCCTACGGAACCCTGCAGAACCCTCCGGAACCTTACAGAATCCCACAGACTCCTGCAGGCACTTACTCAACCCTAGAGGCCCCTACGGAACACTGCCAGCCCCTATGGAAGGAACCCTACGGGCCCCTACAGAACACTACTGGCTCCTGCAGTACTCTACAGGCCTCTAGGGAACCTACGAAGCTCTACGGAACCCTATGGATCCTTACGGAACAGGACGGGCCCCTTCAGACCTCTGCGGGCGCTTATGGAAACCTACAGGACCCTACGGAACTGTACGAGACTCTACAGGCCCCTAGGGAACACTACAGGCCCCTACGGAACGGTACGAGACTCTACAGGCCCCTAGGGAACACCACAGGCCCCTACGGAACCCTACACAACCCTCCGGAAACATATGGCACCCTACAAGCTCCTACCAACCCCTGCGGGCACTTACACAACCCTACAGGCCCCTACGGAAATCTACAGGACTCTATGGGCCCCTAGGGAAGCCTACAGATTTTGACGGAACCCTACGAGCCCCTCTGGAACCCTACAGAATACTCCAGGACCCGACAGCACTCTACAAGACCCTTAGCAACGCAACGGAACCTCACTAAAACCCTATGGGCTCTTACAGAACACTGCAGGTGCCTACGAAACCCTGCAGGCCCCTACGGAACCCTACAGACACCTGCGGGCACTTACAGAACCCTGCAGGCCCCTACGGAACCCTACAGGTCCATACAGAACCCCACAGGGCCCTAGGGAACTTTACCAGCCACTACGGAACTCTACGGGCCCCTACGGAACCCTGCAGAACCCTCCGGAACCTTACAGAATCCCACAGACTCCTACAGACTCCTGCGGGCACTTACACAATCCTAGAGGCCCCTACGGAACACTGCCAGCCCCTATGGAAGGAACCCTACGGGCCCCTACAGAACACTACTGGCTCCTGCGGTACTCTACAGGCCTCTAGGAAACCTACGAAGCTCTACGGAGCCCTGTGGATCCTTACGGAACAGGACGGGCCCCTTCAGACCTCTGCGGGCGCTTATGGAAACCTACAGGACCCTACGGAACTGTACGAGACTCTAGAGGCCCCTAGGGAACACCACAGGCCCCAACGGAACCGTGCGAGACTCTACAGGCCCCTAGGGAACACCACAGACCACTACGGAACCCTAAACAACCCTCTGGAAACTTATGGAACCCTACAAGCTCCTACCAACCCCTGCGGGCACTTACACAACCCTACAGGTCCCTACGGAAATCTACGGGACTCTATGGGCCCCTAGGGAAGCCTACAGATTTTGACGGAACCCTACGAGCCCCTCTGGAACCCTACAGAATACTCCAGGACCCGACAGCACTCTACAAGACCCTTAGCGACACAACAGAACCTCACTAAAACCCTATGGGCTCCTACAGAACACTGCAGGTGCCTACGGAACCCTACAGACCCCTACGGAATACTACCAGCCACTACGGAAACCTATGGCCCCTACGGAACTCTACGGAACCTGACAGAAACACTGTGCGCCCCTACAGGCCCTTGCGGGCACTTGCAGAACTCTGCAGGAACCCACGGAACTTTATGGAACCCTACCAGCCCCTACGGAAGCCTAAAGATCCTTGCAGACAGTTACGGAACGGTACAGGGCCCTACGGAACTTTACCAGCCACTACAGAACTCTACGGGCCCCTACGGAACCCTGCAGAACCCTCCGGAACCTTACAGAATCCCACAGACTCCTGCGGGCACTTACTCAACCCTAGAGGCCCCTACGGAACACTGCCAGCCCCTATGGAAGGAACCCTACGGGCCCCTACAGAACACTACTGGCTCCTGCAGTACTCTACAGGCCTCTAGGGAACCTACGAAGCTCTACGGAACCCTATGGATCCTTACGGAACAGGACGGGCCCCTTCAGACCTCTGCGGGCGCTTATGGAAACCTACAGGACCCTACGGAACTGTACGAGACTCTACAGGCCCCTAGGGAACACTACAGGCCCCTACGGAACTGTACGAGACTCTACAGGCCCCTAGGGAACACCACAGGCCCCTACGGAACCCTACACAACCCTCCGGAAACATATGGCACCCTACAAGCTCCTACCAACCCCTGCGGGCACTTACACAACCCTACAGGCCCCTACGGAAATCTACGGGACTCTATGGGCCCCTAGGGAAGCCTACAGATTTTGACGGAACCCTACGAGCCCCTCTGGAACCCTACAGAATACTCCAGGACCCGACAGCACTCTACAAGACCCTTAGCCACACAACGGAACCTCACTAAAACCCTATGGGCTCTTACAGAACACTGCAGGTGCCTACGAAACCCTGCAGGCCCCTACGGAACCCTACAGACACCTGCGGGCACTTACAGAACCCTGCAGGCCCCTACGGAACCCTACAGGTCCATACAGAACCCCACAGGGCCCTACGGAACTTTACCAGCCACTACGGAACTCTACGGGCCCCTACGGAACCCTCCGGAACCTTACAGAATCCCACAGACTCCTACAGACTCCTGCGGGCACTTACACAATCCTAGAGGCCCCTACGGAACACTGCCAGCCCCTATGGAAGGAACCCTACGGGCCCCTACAGAACACTACTGGCTCCTGCGGTACTCTACAGGCCTCTAGGAAACCTACGAAGCTCTACGGAGCCCTGTGGATCCTTACGGAACAGGACGGGCCCCTTCAGACCTCTGCGGGTGCTTATGGAAACCTACAGGACCCTACGGAACTGTACGAGACTCTACAGGCCCCTAGGGAACACTACAGGCCCCAACGGAACTGTACGAGACTCTACAGGCCCCTAGGGAACACCACAGACCCCTACGGAACCCTACACAACCCTCCGGAAACATATGGCACCCTACAAGCTCCTACCAACCCCTGCGGGCACTTACACAACCCTACAGGCCCCTACGGAAATCTACGGGACTCTACGGGCCCCTAGGGAACCCTACAGATTTCGACGGAACCCTACGAGCCCCTCGGGAACCCTACAGAGTCCCGAGCTCTGGAACCATTGTTCGAGCTCGCCGTTGTACCATCGTGCGCCTCTGCGTGTTGCTGCGCGTCCTCCCGACCACGCCGATTCATCACCCCGCTCTTCAGGGTGATGCGGGGCTCTCCCGAGCTCGCCGCGCTACTACCGTGCTCCTCCAGGTGTCGCAGTGCACCTTCCGACCGCTCCGTATATACACCCCGCTCGGCAGGGTGCCTCCGGGCGCACTGCCGAGCTTGCTGCGCTACCGCTCTGCGCCTCCGGGTGTCGCTGCGCATCCTCCCAACCCCGACGCACCCTCATCCCACCCCTCCGGGTGCCGTTGGGCGCCAACTCGATCCCGCCGAGCCTTAACTCACCCCTCGGGATGGTGACGGGCGCACGTCCCACCTGCCCGAGCCGCTCCCCCCGCCCTTCGGGATGCCGACGAGTCCTCGTCCGACTCACCCGTGCCCTCAGCGCGCTCTTCGGGGTGCCGCCGGGCACTGTCCGAGCTCACCGCGCTACCACCCTGCGCCTCCGGCTGTCGCTCCGCCTCCTCCCGACCACGCCGATCCTTCACCCCGCTCTTCGGGGTGCTGCGGGGCTCTTCCGAGCTCGCCGCGCTACCACCGTGAGCTTCCGGGTGCCGCTGTACGTCCGGTCGACCTGACGCACGCTCATCCCGCTCCTCGGGGTGCCGCCGGACGCTTTCCCGAGCTCTTCACGCTCCACCCTGCGCATGTGAGTGCCGCTGGGTGCTCTCGGGATCTCGCCGCGGTACCACTGTGCGCCTCCGAGTGCCGCCGAGCGCTCTCCCGGTATCGCCACTCGTTAACCCCGCACGTCGGGGTGCCGCCAGGCGCTCTCCCGATATCGCCGCTCCTTCACCACAGTGCTCGGGGTGCCGCCGGGCGCACTGCCGAGCTCGCAGCAGTACCACCGCGTGCCTCCGAGTGCCGCTGAACGCTCTCCCGATATCGCCGCTCCTTCACCCTGCTTGTCTGGGTGCCGCCGGGCGCTTTCCCGAGCTTGCCGCACTACCACCGTGCGCCTCCAGGTGCCACTGTGCGTCCGGTCGACCCGACGCACGGTCATCCTGCTCCTCGGGGTGCCGCCGGGCGCTCTGCTGAGCTCTCCGCACTACCACCGTGCGCTGACAAGTGCCAGCGGGCACTCTCGGGATCTCGCCGCGGTACCACAGCGCGCCTCCGAGTGCCGCCGAGCGCTCTCCCGATATCGCCGCTCCTTTGATTCAGAAAACGAACGGTTACAGTTTGTTAGTGCGGATGTATTACAGTCTGGGAAAGAACAAAAGCTCGGGGCCCCAGAATTCCAAGATAAAGAAATGGCTTTGTGTATAAGATAGCGGGAGCAGCTGCATGCTAAGGAGGTGCTGAGAAGGAACCTAACTGTCTGGGAAAGGTGTCCATCTGGTCAGGACAGGGGAGGAGATTTTTGATAATGAGTTCTTGGAAATAATTAGAATAGTAACGCCTTTAATTTTAATAACCTGCCCACCATCATGAATATGTATGCTTTTTACCATAAATGGACGCTTGCTTCACAAACCGGTGTACAAGTTTGGCGGAGAAATCCCCCTTGCACCCAGCGCCGCAATAAACATACCTGCTTTATAACTCTCTGCGAGTTGTAATGTTTGTTTCCGCGCGTCACCTTCACCACGGTGCTCGGGGTGCCGCCGGGAGATCAGCCGCGCTCGCAGCGGTACCACCGCGCGCCTCCGAGTGCCGCTGAGCGCTCTCCCGATATCGCCGCTCTTTCACCCCGCTTGTCTGGGTGCAGCCGGGCGCTCTCCCGAGCTTGCCGCACTACCACCGTGCGCCTCCAGGTGCCGCTGTGCGTCCGGTCAACCCGACGCACGGTCATCCTGCTCCTTGGGGTGCCGCGGGACGCTCTCCCGAGCTCGTCGCGCTCCACCCTGCGCATGCGAGTACCACTGGGTGCTCTCGGGATCTAGCCGCGGTACCACTGCGCGCCTCCGAGTGCAGCCGAGCGCTCTCCCGATATCGCCGCTCCTTCACCACGGTGCTCGGGGTGCCGCCGGGCGCTCTGCCGAGCTCGCCGCACTACCACCGTGCGCCTCCAGGTGCCGCTGTGCGTCCGGTCGACCCGACGCACGCTCATCCCGTTCCCCGGGTGCCGCTGGACGCTCTCCCTAGCTCGTCGCGCTACCACCGTGCGCCGGCGAGTGCCAGCGGGCACTCTCGGGATCTCGCCGCGGTACCACCGCGCGCCTCCTAGTGCCACTGAGCGTTCTCCCATATCGCTGCTCCGTCACCCCGCTTTTCTGGGTGCCGCCGGGCGCTCTGCCGAGCTCACCGCACTACCATCGTGCGCCTCCGAGTGCCGCCGAGCGGTCTCCCGGTATCGCCACTCGTTGACACTGCGCGTCGGGTTGCCGCCAGGCGATCTCCCGAGCTCGACGCGCTACCACCCAGCGCCGGCGAGTGCCACCGGGAAAACTACAGACTCTTCAGGGCCCTAGGGAACACCACAGGCCCCTACGGAACCGTACGGAACTCTACAGGCCCCTAGGGAACACCACAGGCCCCTACGGAACCCTACACAACTCTCTGGAAACTTATGGAACCCTACAAGCTCCTACCAACCCCTGCGGACACTTACACAACCCTACAGGTCCCTACGGAAATCTACGGGACTCTATGGGCCCCTAGGGAAGCCTACAGATTTTGACGGAACCCTACGAGCCCCTCTGGAACCCTACAGAATACTCCAGGACCCGACAGCACTCTACAAGACCCTTAGCGACACAACGGAACCTCACTAAAACCCTATGGGCTCCTACAGAACACTGCAGGTGCCTACGAAACCCTGCAGGCCCCTACGGAACCCTACAGACACCTGCGGGCACTTACAGAACCCTGCAGGCCCCTACGGAACCCTACAGGTCCATACAGAACCCCACAGGGCCCTACGGAACTTTACCAGCCACTACGGAACTCTACGGGCCCCTACGGAACCCTGCAGAACCCTCCGGAACCTTACAGAATCCCACAGACTCCTACAGACTCCTGCGGGCACTTACACAATCCTAGAGGCCCCTACGGAACACTGCCAGCCCCTATGGAAGGAACCCTACGGGCCCCTACAGAACACTACTGGCTCCTGCGGTACTCTACAGGCCTCTAGGGAACCTACGAAGCTCTACGGAGCCCTGTGGATCCTTACGGAACAGGACGGGCCCCTTCAGACCTCTGCGGGCGCTTATGGAAACCTACAGGACCCTACGGAACTGTACGAGACTCTACAGGCCCCTAGGGAACACCACAGGCCCCAACGGAACCGTGCGAGACTCTACAGGCCCCTAGGGAACACCACAGACCACTACGGAACCCTACACAACCCTCTGGAAACTTATGGAACCCTACAAGCTCCTACCAACCCCTGCGGGCACTTACACAACCCTACAGGTCCCTACGGAAATCTACGGGACTCTATGGGCCCCTAGGGAAGCCTACAGATTTTGACGGAACCCTACGAGCCCCTCTGGAACCCTACAGAATACTCCAGGACCCGACAGCACTCTACAAGACCCTTAGCGACACAACGGAACCTCACTAAAACCCTATGGGCTCCTACAGAACACTGCAGGTGCCTACGGAACCCTACAGACCCCTACGGAATACTACCAGCCACTACGGAAACCTATGGCCCCTACGGAACTCTACAGAACCTGACAGAAACACTGTGCGCCCCTACAGGCCCTTGCGGGCACTTGCAGAACTCTGCAGGAACCCACGGAACTTTATGGAACCCTACCAGCCCCTACGGAAGCCTAAAGATCCTTGCAGACAGTTACGGAACGGTACAGGGCCCTACGGAACTTTACCAGCCACTACGGAACTCTACGGGCCCCTACGGAACCCTGCAGAACCCTCCGGAACCTTACAGAATCCCACAGACTCCTGCGGGCACTTACTCAACCCTAGAGGCCCCTACAGAACACTGCCAGCCCCTATGGAAGGAACCCTACGGGCCCCTACAGAACACTACTGGCTCCTGCAGTACTCTACAGGCCTCTAGGGAACCTATGAAGCTCTACGGAACCCTATGGATCCTTACGGAACAAGACGGGCCCCTTCAGACCTCTGCGGGCGCTTATGGAAACCTACAGGCCCCTACGGAACTGTACGAGACTCTACAGGCCCCTAGGGAACACCACAGGCCCCTACGGAACCCTACACAACCCTCCGGAAACATATGGCACCCTACAAGCTCCTACCAACCCCTGCGGGCACTTACACAACCCTACAGGCCCCTACGGAAATCTACAGGACTCTATGGGCCCCTAGGGAAGCCTACAGATTTTGACGGAACCCTACGAGCCCCTCTGGAACCCTACAGAATACTCCAGGACCCGACAGCACTCTACAAGACCCTTAGCGACACAACGGAACCTCACTAAAACCCTATGGGCTCCTACAGAACACTGCAGGTGCCTACGGAACCCTACAGACCCCTACGGTATACTACCAGCCACTACGGAAACCTATGGCCCCTACGGAACTCTACGGAACCTGACAGAAACACTGTGCGCCCCTACAGGCCCTTGCGGGCACTTGCAGAACTCTGCAGGAACCCACGGAACTTTATGGAACCCTACCAGCCCCTACGGAAGCCTAAAGATCCTTGCAGACAGTTACGGAACGGTACAGGGCCCTACGGAACTTTACCAGCCACTACGGAACTCTACGGGCCCCTACGGAACCCTGCAGAACCCTCCGGAACCTTACAGAATCCCACAGACTCCTACAGACTCCTGCGGGCACTTACACAATCCTAGAGGCCCCTACGGAACACTGCCAGCCCCTATGGAAGGAACCCTACGGGCCCCTACAGAACACTACTGGCTCCTGCGGTACTCTACAGGCCTCTAGGAAACCTACGAAGCTCTACGGAGCCCTGTGGATCCTTACGGAACAGGACGGGCCCCTTCAGACCTCTGCGGGCGCTTATGGAAACCTACAGGACCCTACGGAACTGTACGAGACTCTACAGGCCCCTAGGGAACACTACAGGCCCCTACGGAACTGTACGAGACTCTACAGGCCCCTAGGGAACACCACAGACCCCTACGGAACCCTACACAACCCTCCGGAAACATATGGCACCCTACAAGCTCCTACCAACCCCTGCGGGCACTTACACAACCCTACAGGCCCCTACGGAAATCTACGGGACTCTACGGGCCCCTAGGGAAGCCTACAGATTTTGACGGAACCCTACGAGCCCCTCTGGAACCCTACAGAGTCCCGAGCTCTGGAACCATTGTCCGAGCTCGCCGTTGTACCATCGTGCGCCTCTGCGTGTTGCTGCGCGTCCTCCCGACCACGCCGATTCATCACCCCGCTCTTCAGGGTGATGCGGGGCTCTCCCGAGCTCGCCGCGCTACTACCGTGCTCCTCCAGGTGTCGCAGTGCGCCTTCCGACCGCTCCGTATATACACCCCGCTCGGCAGGGTGCCTCCGGGCGCTCTGCCGAGCTTGCTGCGCTACCGCTCTGTGCCTCCGGGTGTCGCTGCGCATCCTCCCAACCCCGACGCACCCTCATCCCACCCCTCCGGGTGCCGTCGGGCGCCAACTCGATCCCGCCGAGCCTTAACCCACCCCTCGGGATGGTGACGGGCGCACGTCCCACCTGCCCGAGCCGCTCCCCCCGCCCTTCGGGATGCCGACGAGTCCTCGTCCGACTCACCCGTGCCCTCAGCGCGCTCTTCGGGGTGCCGCCGGGCACTGTCCGAGCTCACCGCGCTACCACCCTGCGCCTCCGGCTGTCACTCCGCCTCCTCCCGACCACGCCGATCCTTCACCCCGCTCCTCGGGGTGCCGCCGGACGCTCTCCCGAGCTCTTCACGCTCCACCCTGCGCATGTGAGTGCCGCTGGGTGCTCTCGGGATCTCGCCGCGGTACCACCGTGCGCCTCCGAGTGCCGCCGAGCGCTCTCCCGGTATCGCCACTCGTTGACCTCGCACGTCGGGGTGCCGCCAGGCGCTCTCCCGATATCGCCGCTCCTTCACCACAGTGCTCGGGGTGCCGCCGGGCGCACTGCCGAGCTCGCAGCAGTACCACCGCGTGCCTCCGAGTGCCGCTGAACGCTCTCCCGATATCGCCGCTCCTTCACCCTGCTTGTCTGGGTGCCGCCGGGCGCTTTCCCGAGCTTGCCGCACTACCACCGTGCGCCTCCAGGTGCCGCTGTGCGTCCGGTCGACCCGACGCACGGTCATCCTGCTCCTCGGGGTGCCGCCGGGCGCTCTGCTGAGCTCTCCGCACTACCACCGTGCGCTGACAAGTGCCAGCGGGCACTCTCGGGATCTCGCCGCGGTACCACAGCGCGCCTCCGAGTGCCGCCGAGCGCTCTCCCGATATCGCCGCTCCTTTGATTCAGAAAACGAACGGTTACAGTTTGTTAGTGCGGATGTATTACAGTCTGGGAAAGAACAAAAGCTCGGGGCCCCAGAATTCCAAGATAAAGAAATGGCTTTGTGTATAAGATAGCGGGAGCAGCTGCATGCTAAGGAGGTGCTGAGAAGGAACCTAACTGTCTGGGAAAGGTGTCCATCTGGTCAGGACAGGGGAGGAGATTTTTGATAATGAGTTCTTGGAAATAATTAGAATAGTAACGCCTTTAATTTTAATAACCTGCCCACCATCATGAATATGTATGCTTTTTACCATAAATGGACGCTTGCTTCACAAACCGGTGTACAAGTTTGGCGGAGAAATCCCCCTTGCACCCAGCGCCGCAATAAACATACCTGCTTTATAACTCTCTGCGAGTTGTAATGTTTGTTTCCGCGCGTCACCTTCACCACGGTGCTCGGGGTGCCGCCGGGAGATCAGCCGCGCTCGCAGCGGTACCACCGCGCGCCTCCGAGTGCCGCTGAGCGCTCTCCCGATATCGCCGCTCTTTCACCCGGCTTGTCTGGGTGCAGCCGGGCGCTCTCCCGAGCTTGCCGCACTACCACCGTGCGCCTCCAGGTGCCGCTGTGCGTCCGGTCAACCCGACGCACGGTCATCCTGCTCCTTGGGGTGCCGCGGGACGCTCTCCCGAGCTCGTCGCGCTCCACCCTGCGCATGCGAGTACCACTGGGTGCTCTCGGGATCTAGCCGCGGTACCACTGCGCGCCTCCGAGTGCGGCCGAGCGCTCTCCCGATATCGCCGCTCCTTCACCACGGTGCTCGGGGTGCCGCCGGGCGCTCTGCCGAGCTCGCCGCACTACCACCGTGCGCCTCCAGGTGCCGCTGTGCGTCCGGTCGACCCGACGCACGCTCATCCCGTTCCCCGGGTGCTGCCGGACGCTCTCCCTAGCTCGTCGCGCTACCACCGTGCGCCGGCGAGTGCCAGCGGGCACTCTCGGGATCTCGCCGCGGTACCACCGCGCGCCTCCTAGTGCCACTGAGCGTTCTCCCATATCGCTGCTCCGTCACCCCGCTTTTCTGGGTGCCGCCGGGCGCTCTGCCGAGCTCACCGCACTACCATCGTGCGCCTCCGAGTGCCGCCGAGCGGTCTCCCGGTATCGCCACTCGTTGACACTGCGCGTCGGGTTGCCGCCAGGCGATCTCCCGAGCTCGACGCGCTACCACCCAGTGCCGGCGAGTGCCACCGGGAAAACTACAGACTCTTCAGGGCCCTAGGGAACACCACAGGCCCCTACGGAACCGTACGAGACTCTACAGGCCCCTAGGGAACACCACAGACCACTACGGAACCCTACACAACCCTCTGGAAACTTATGGAACCCTACAAGCTCCTACCAACCCCTGCGGGCACTTACACAACCCTACAGGTCCCTACGGAAATCTACGGGACTCTATGGGCCCCTAGGGAACCCTACAGATTTTGACGGAACCCTACGAGCCCCTCTGGAACCCTACAGAATACTCCAGGACCCGACAGCACTCTACAAGACCCTTAGCGACACAACGGAACCTCACTAAAACCCTATGGGCTCCTACAGAACACTGCAGGTGCCTACGAAACCCTGCAGGCCCCTACGGAACCCTACAGACACCTGCGGGCACTTACAGAACCCTGCAGGCCCCTACGGAACCCTACAGGTCCATACAGAACCCCACAGGGCCCTACGGAACTTTACCAGCCACTACGGAACTCTACGGGCCCCTACGGAACCCTGCAGAACCTTACAGAATCCCACAGACTCCTACAGACTCCTGCGGGCACTTACACAATCCTAGAGGCCCCTACGGAACACTGCCAGCCCCTATGGAAGGAACCCTACGGGCCCCTACAGAACACTACTGGCTCCTGCAGTACTCTACAGGCCTCTAGGGAACCTACGAAGCTCTACGGAACCCTATGGATCCTTACGGAACAGGACGGGCCCCTTCAGACCTCTGCGGGCACTTATGGAAACCTACAGGACCCTACGGAACTGTACGAGACTCTACAGGCCCCTAGGGAACACTACAGGCCCCTACGGAACTGTACGAGACTCTACAGGCCCCTAGGGAACACCACAGGCCCCTACGGAACCCTAAACAACCCTCCGGAAACATATGGCACCCTACAACCCCTGCGGGCACTTACACAACCCTACAGGCCCCTACGGAAATCTACGGGACTCTACGGGCCCCTAGGGAAGCCTACAGATTTCGACGGAACCCTACGAGCCCCTCGGGAACCCTACAGAGTCCCGAGCTCTGGAACCATTGTCCGAGCTCGCCGTTGTACCATCGTGCGCCTCTGCGTGTTGCTGCGCGTCCTCCCGACCACGCCGATTCATCACCCCGCTCTTCAGGGTGATGCGGGGCTCTCCCGAGCTCGCCGCGCTACTACCGTGCTCCTCCAGGTGTCGCAGTGCGCCTTCCGACCGCTCCGTATATACACCCCGCTCGGCAGGGTGCCTCCGGGCGCACTGCCGAGCTTGCTGCGCTACCGCTCTGCGCCTCCGGGTGTCGCTGCGCATCCTCCCAACCCCGACGCACCCTCATCCCACCCCTCCGGGTGCCGTTGGGCGCCAACTCGATCCCGCCGAGCCTTAACTCACCCCTCGGGATGGTGACGGGCGCACGTCCCACCTGCCCGAGCCGCTCCCCCCGCCCTTCGGGATGCCGACGAGTCCTCGTCCGACTCACCCGTGCCCTCAGCGCGCTCTTCGGGGTGCCGCCGGGCACTGTCCGAGCTCACCGCGCTACCACCCTGCGCCTCCGGCTGTCGCTCCGCCTCCTCCCGACCACGCCGATCCTTCACCCCGCTCTTCGGGGTGCTGCGGGGCTCTTCCGAGCTCGCCGCGCTACCACCGTGAGCTTCCGGGTGCCGCTGTACGTCCGGTCGACCTGACGCACGCTCATCCCGCTCCTCGGGGTGCCGCCGGACGCTTTCCCGAGCTCTTCACGCTCCACCCTGCGCATGTGAGTGCCGCTGGGTGCTCTCGGGATCTCGCCGCGGTACCACTGTGCGCCTCCGAGTGCCGCCGAGCGCTCTCCCGGTATCGCCACTCGTTAACCCCGCACGTCGGGGTGCCACCAGGCGCTCTCCCGATATCGCCGCTCCTTCACCACAGTGCTCGGGGTGCCGCCGGGCGCACTGCCGAGCTCGCAGCAGTACCACCGTGCGCCTCCGAGTGCCGCCGAGCGCTCTCCCGGTATCGCCACTCGTTGACCCCGCACGTCGGGGTGCCGCCAGGCGCTCTCCCGATATCGCCGCTCCTTCACCACAGTGCTCGGGGTGCCGCCGGGCGCACTGCCGAGCTCGCAGCAGTACCACCGCGTGCCTCCGAGTGCCGCTGAACGCTCTCCCGATATCGCCGCTCCTTCACCCTGCTTGTCTGGGTGCCGCCGGGCGCTTTCCCGAGCTTGCCGCACTACCACCGTGCGCCTCCAGGTGCCACTGTGCGTCCGGTCGACCTGACGCACGGTCATCCTGCTCCTCGGGGTGCCGCCGGGCGCTCTGCTGAGCTCTCCGCGCTACCACCGTGCGCTGACAAGTGCCAGCGGGCACTCTCGGGATCTCGCCGCGGTACCACAGCGCGCCTCCGAGTGCCGCCGAGCGCTCTCCCGATATCGCCGCTCCTTTGATTCAGAAAACGAACGGTTACAGTTTGTTAGTGCGGATGTATTACAGTCTGGGAAAGAACAAAAGCTCGGGGCCCCAGAATTCCAAGATAAAGAAATGGCTTTGTGTATAAGATAGCGGGAGCAGCTGCATGCTAAGGAGGTGCTGAGAAGGAACCTAACTGTCTGGGAAAGGTGTCCATCTGGTCAGGACAGGGGAGGAGATTTTTGATAATGAGTTCTTGGAAATAATTAGAATAGTAACGCCTTTAATTTTAATAACCTGCCCACCATCATGAATATGTATGCTTTTTACCATAAATGGACGCTTGCTTCACAAACCGGTGTACAAGTTTGGCGGAGAAATCCCCCTTGCACCCAGCGCCGCAATAAACATACCTGCTTTATAACTCTCTGCGAGTTGTAATGTTTGTTTCCGCGCGTCACCTTCACCACGGTGCTCGGGGTGCCGCCGGGAGATCAGCCGCGCTCGCAGCGGTACCACCGCGCGCCTCCGAGTGCCGCTGAGCGCTCTCCCGATATCGCCGCTCTTTCACCCCGCTTGTCTGGGTGCAGCCGGGCGCTCTCCCGAGCTTGCCGCACTACCACCGTGCGCCTCCAGGTGCCGCTGTGCGTCCGGTCAACCCGACGCACGGTCATCCTGCTCCTTGGGGTGCCGCGGGACGCTCTCCCGAGCTCGTCGCGCTCCACCCTGCGCATGCGAGTACCACTGGGTGCTCTCGGGATCTAGCCGCGGTACCACTGCGCGCCTCCGAGTGCGGCCGAGCGCTCTCCCGATATCGCCGCTCCTTCACCACGGTGCTCGGGGTGCCGCCGGGCGCTCTGCCGAGCTCGCCGCACTACCACCGTGCGCCTCCAGGTGCCGCTGTGCGTCCGGTCGACCCGACGCACGCTCATCCCGTTCCCCGGGTGACGCTGGACGCTCTCCCTAGCTCGTCGCGCTACCACCGTGCGCCGGCGAGTGCCAGCGGGCACTCTCGGTATCTCGCCGCGGTACCACCGCGCGCCTCCTAGTGCCACTGAGCGTTCTCCCATATCGCTGCTCCGTCACCCCGCTTTTCTGGGTGCCGCCGGGCGCTCTGCCGAGCTCACCGCACTACCATCGTGCGCCTCCGAGTGCCGCCGAGCGGTCTCCCGGTATCGCCACTCGTTGACACTGCGCGTCGGGTTGCCGCCAGGCGATCTCCCGAGCTCGACGCGCTACCACCCAGCGCCGGCGAGTGCCACCGGGAAAACTACAGACTCTTCAGGGCCCTAGGGAACACCACAGGCCCCTACGGAACCGTACGGAACTCTACAGGCCCCTAGGGAACACCACAGGCCCCTACGGAACCCTACACAACTCTCTGGAAACTTATGGAACCCTACAAGCTCCTACCAACCCCTGCGGGCACTTACACAACCCTACAGGTCCCTACGGAAATCTACGGGACTCTATGGGCCCCTAGGGAACCCTACAGATTTTGACGGAACCCTACGAGCCCCTCTGGAACCCTACAGAATACTCCAGGACCCGACAGCACTCTACAAGACCCTTAGCGACACAACGGAACCTCACTAAAACCCTATGGGCTCCTACAGAACACTGCAGGTGCCTACGAAACCCTGCAGGCCCCTACGGAACCCTACAGACACCTGCGGGCACTTACAGAACCCTGCAGGCCCCTACGGAACCCTACAGGTCCATACAGAACCCCACAGGGCCCTACGGAACTTTACCAGCCACTACGGAACTCTACGGGCCCCTACGGAACCCTGCAGAACCCTCCGGAACCTTACAGAATCCCACAGACTCCTACAGACTCCTGCGGGCACTTACACAATCCTAGAGGCCCCTACGGAACACTGCCAGCCCCTATGGAAGGAACCCTACGGGCCCCTACAGAACACTACTGGCTCCTGCGGTACTCTACAGGCCTCTAGGGAACCTACGAAGCTCTACGGAGCCCTGTGGATCCTTACAGAACAGGACGGGCCCCTTCAGACCTCTGCGGGCGCTTATGGAAACCTACAGGACCCTACGGAACTGTACGAGACTCTACAGGCCCCTAGGGAACACCACAGGCCCCAACGGAACCGTGCGAGACTCTACAGGCCCCTAGGGAACACCACAGACCACTACGGAACCCTACACAACCCTCTGGAAACTTATGCTACTACCGTGCTCCTCCAGGTGTCGCAGTGCGCCTTCCGACCGCTCCGTATATACACCCCGCTCGGCAGGGTGCCTCCGGGCGCTCTGCCGAGCTTGCTGCGCTACCGCTCTGCGCCTCCGGGTGTCGCTGCGCATCCTCCCAACCCCGACGCACCCTCATCCCACCCCTCCGGGTGCCGTCGGGCGCCAACTCGATCCCGCCGAGCCTTAACCCACCCCTCGGGATGGTGACGGGCGCACGTCCCACCTGCCCGAGCCGCTCCCCCCGCCCTTCGGGATGCCGACGAGTCCTCGTCCGACTCACCCGTGCCCTCAGCGCGCTCTTCGGGGTGCCGCCGGGCACTGTCCGAGCTCACCGCGCTACCACCCTGTGCCTCCGGCTGTCGCTCCGCCTCCTCCCGACCACGCCGATCCTTCACCCCGCTCTTCGGGGTGCTGCGGGGCTCTTCCGAGCTCGCCGCGCTACCACCGTGAGCTTCCGGGTGCCGCTGTACGTCCGGTCGACCTGACGCACGCTCATCCCGCTCCTCGGGGTGCCGCCGGACGCTCTCCCGAGCTCTTCACGCTCCACCCTGCGCATGTGAGTGCCGCTGGGTGCTCTCGGGATCTCGCCGCGGTACCACCGTGCGCCTCCGAGTGCCGCCGAGCGCTCTCCCGGTATCGCCACTCGTTGACCTCGCACGTCGGGGTGCCGCCAGGCGCTCTCCCGATATCGCCGCTCCTTCACCACAGTGCTCGGGGTGCCGCCGGGCGCACTGCCGAGCTCGCAGCAGTACCACCGCGTGCCTCCGAGTGCCGCTGAACGCTCTCCCGATATCGCCGCTCCTTCACCCTGCTTGTCTGGGTGCCGCCGGGCGTTTCCCGAGCTTGCCGCACTACCACCGTGTGCCTCCAGGTGCCGCTGTGCGTCCGGTCGACCCGACGCACGGTCATCCTGCTCCTCGGGGTGCCGCCGGGCGCTCTGCTGAGCTCTCCGCGCTACCACCGTGCGCTGACAAGTGCCAGCGGGCACTCTCGGGATCTCGCCGCGGTACCACCGCGCACCTCCTAGTGCCACTGAGCGTTCTCCCATATCGCTGCTCCGTCACCCCGCTTTTCTGGGTGCCGCCGGGCGCTCTGCCGAGCTCACCGCACTACCATCGTGCGCCTCCGAGTGCCGCCGAGCGGTCTCCCGGTATCGCCACTCGTTGACACTGCGCGTCGGGTTGCCGCCAGGCGATCTCCCGAGCTCGACGCGCTACCACCCAGCGCCGGCGAGTGCCACCGGGAAAACTACAGACTCTTCAGGGCCCTAGGGAACACCACAGGCCCCTACGGAACCGTACGAGACTCTACAGGCCCCTAGGGAACACCACAGGCCCCTACGGAACCCTACACAACTCTCTGGAAACTTATGGAACCCTACAAGCTCCTACCAACCCCTGCGGGCACTTACACAACCCTACAGGCCCCTACGGAAATCTACAGGACTCTATGGGCCCCTAGGGAAGCCTACAGATTTTGACGGAACCCTACGAGCCCCTCTGGAACCCTACAGAATACTCCAGGACCCGACAGCACTCTACAAGACCCTTAGCAACACAACGGAACCTCACTAAAACCCTATGGGCTCCTACAGAACACTGCAGGTGCCTACGAAACCCTGCAGGCCCCTACGGAACCCTACAGACACCTGCGGGCACTTACAGAACCCTGCAGGCCCCTACGGAACCCTACAGGTCCATACAGAACCCCACAGGGCCCTACGGAACTTTACCAGCCACTACGGAACTCTACGGGCCCCTACGGAACCCTCCGGAACCTTACAGAATCCCACAGACTCCTACAGACTCCTGCGGGCACTTACACAATCCTAGAGGCCCCTACGGAACACTGCCAGCCCCTATGGAAGGAACCCTACGGGCCCCTACAGAACACTACTGGCTCCTGCGGTACTCTACAGGCCTCTAGGAAACCTATGAAGCTCTACGGAGCCCTGTGGATCCTTACGGAACAGGACGGGCCCCTTCAGACCTCTGCGGGCGCTTATGGAAACCTACAGGACCCTACGGAACTGTACGAGACTCTACAGGCCCCTAGGGAACACTACAGGCCCCTACGGAACTGTACGAGACTCCACAGGCCCCTAGGGAACACCACAGGCCCCTACGGAACCCTACACAACCCTCCGGAAACATATGGCACCCTACAACCCCTGCGGGCACTTACACAACCCTACAGGCCCCTACGGAAATCTACGGGACTCTATGGGCCCCTAGGGAAGCCCACAGATTTTGACGGAACCCTACGAGCCCCTCTGGAACCCTACAGAATACTCCAGGACCCGACAGCACTCTACAAGACCCTTAGCCACACAACGGAACCTCACTAAAACCCTATGGGCTCCTACAGAACACTGCAGGTGCCTACGAAACCCTGCAGGCCCCTACGGAACCCTACAGACACCTGCGGGCACTTACAGAACCCTGCAGGCCCCTACGGAACCCTACAGGTCCATACAGAACCCCACAGGGCCCTACGGAACTTTACCAGCCACTACGGAACTCTACGGGCCCCTACGGAACCCTGCAGAACCCTCCGGAACCTTACAGAATCCCACAGACTCCTACAGACTCCTGCGGGCACTTACACAATCCTAGAGGCCCCTACGGAACACTGCCAGCCCCTATGGAAGGAACCCTACGGGCCCCTACAGAACACTACTGGCTCCTGCAGTACTCTACAGGCCTCTAGGGAACCTACGAAGCTCTACGGAACCCTATGGATCCTTACGGAACAGGACGGGCCCCTTCAGACCTCTGCGGGCGCTTATGGAAACCTACAGGACCCTACGGAACTGTACGAGACTCTACAGGCCCCTAGGGAACACTACAGGCCCCTACGGAACGGTACGAGACTCTACAGGCCCCTAGGGAACACCACAGGCCCCTACGGAACCCTACACAACCCTCCGGAAACATATGGCACCCTACAAGCTCCTACCAACCCCTGCGGGCACTTACACGACCCTACAGGCCCCTACGGAAATCTACAGGACTCTATGGGCCCCTAGGGAAGCCTACAGATTTTGACGGAACCCTACGAGCCCCTCTGGAACCCTACAGAATACTCCAGGACCCGACAGCACTCTACAAGACCCTTAGCCACACAACGGAACCTCACTAAAACCCTATGGGCTCCTACAGAACACTGCAGGTGCCTACGAAACCCTGCAGGCCCCTACGGAACCCTACAGACACCTGCGGGCACTTACAGAACCCTGCAGGCCCCTACGGAACCCTACAGGTCCATACAGAACCCCACAGGGCCCTACGGAACTTTACCAGCCACTACGGAACTCTACGGGCCCCTGCAGAACCCTCCGGAACCTTACAGAATCCCACAGACTCCTACAGACTCCTGCGGGCACTTACACAATCCTAGAGGCCCCTACGGAACACTGCCAGCCCCTATGGAAGGAACCCTACGGGCCCCTACAGAACACTACTGGCTCCTGCAGTACTCTACAGGCCTCTAGGGAACCTACGAAGCTCTACGGAACCCTATGGATCCTTACGGAACAGGACGGGCCCCTTCAGACCTCTGCGGGCACTTATGGAAACCTACAGGACCCTACGGAACTGTACGAGACTCTACAGGCCCCTAGGGAACACTACAGGCCCCTACGGAACCGTACGAGACTCTACAGGCCCCTAGGGAACACCACAGGCCCCTACGGAACCCTACACAACCCTCCGGAAACATATGGCACCCTACAACCCCTGCGGGCACTTACACAACCCTACAGGCCCCTACGGAAATCTACGGGACTCTATGGGCCCCTAGAGAAGCCCACAGATTTTGACGGAACCCTACGAGCCCCTCTGGAACCCTACAGAATACTCCAGGACCCGACAGCACTCTACAAGACCCTTAGCAACACAACGGAACCTCACTAAAACCCTATGGGCTCCTACAGAACACTGCAGGTGCCTACGAAACCCTGCAGGCCCCTACGGAACCCTACAGACACCTGCGGGCACTTACAGAACCCTGCAGGCCCCTACGGAACCCTACAGGTCCATACAGAACCCCACAGGGCCCTACGGAACTTTACCAGCCACTACGGAACTCTACGGGCCCCTACGGAACCCTGCAGAACCCTCCGGAACCTTACAGAATCCCACAGACTCCTGCGGGCACTTACTCAACCCTAGAGGCCCCTACGGAACACTGCCAGCCCCTATGGAAGGAACCCTACGGGCCCCTACAGAACACTACTGGCTCCTGCAGTACTCTACAGGCCTCTAGGGAACCTACGAAGCTCTACGGAACCCTATGGATCCTTACGGAACAGGACGGGCCCCTTCAGACCTCTGCGGGCACTTATGGAAACCTACAGGACCCTACGGAACTGTACGAGACTCTACAGGCCCCTAGGGAACACTACAGGCCCCTACGGAACGGTACGAGACTCTACAGGCCCCTAGGGAACACCACAGGCCCCTACGGAACCCTACACAACCCTCCGGAAACATATGGCACCCTACAAGCTCCTACCAACCCCTGCGGGCACTTACACAACCCTACAGGCCCCTACGGAAATCTACAGGACTCTATGGGCCCCTAGGGAAGCCTACAGATTTTGACGGAACCCTACGAGCCCCTCTGGAACCCTACAGAATACTCCAGGACCCGACAGCACTCTACAAGACCCTTAGCGACACAACGGAACCTCACTAAAACCCTATGGGCTCCTACAGAACACTGCAGGTGCCTACGGAACCCTACAGACCCCTACGGAATACTACCAGCCACTACGGAAACCTATGGCCCCTACGGAACTCTACGGAACCTGACAGAAACACTGTGCGCCCCTACAGGCCCTTGCGGGCACTTGCAGAACTCTGCAGGAACCCACGGAACTTTATGGAACCCTACCAGCCCCTACGGAAGCCTAAAGATCCTTGCAGACAGTTACGGAACGGTACAGGGCCCTACGGAACTTTACCAGCCACTACGGAACTCTACGGGCCCCTACGGAACCCTGCAGAACCCTCCGGAACCTTACAGAATCCCACAGACTCCTGCGGGCACTTACTCAACCCTAGAGGCCCCTACGGAACACTGCCAGCCCCTATGGAAGGAACCCTACGGGCCCCTACAGAACACTACTGGCTCCTGCAGTACTCTACAGGCCTCTAGGGAACCTACGAAGCTCTACGGAACCCTATGGATCCTTACGGAACAGGACGGGCCCCTTCAGACCTCTGCGGGCGCTTATGGAAACCTACAGGACCCTACGGAACTGTACGAGACTCTACAGGCCCCTAGGGAACACCACAGACCACTACGGAACCCTACACAACCCTCTGGAAACTTATGGAACCCTACAAGCTCCTACCAACCCCTGCGGGCACTTACACAACCCTACAGGCCCCTACGGAAATCTACAGGACTCTATGGGCCCCTAGGGAAGCCTACAGATTTTGACGGAACCCTACGAGCCCCTCTGGAACCCTACAGAATACTCCAGGACCCGACAGCACTCTACAAGACCCTTAGCAACACAACGGAACCTCACTAAAACCCTATGGGCTCCTACAGAACACTGCAGGTGCCTACGAAACCCTGCAGGCCCCTACGGAACCCTACAGACACCTGCGGGCACTTACAGAACCCTGCAGGCCCCTACGGAACCCTACAGGTCCATACAGAACCCCACAGGGCCCTACGGAACTTTACCAGCCACTACGGAACTCTACGGGCCCCTACGGAACCCTCCGGAACCTTACAGAATCCCACAGACTCCTACAGACTCCTGCGGGCACTTACACAATCCTAGAGGCCCCTACGGAACACTGCCAGCCCCTATGGAAGGAACCCTACGGGCCCCTACAGAACACTACTGGCTCCTGCAGTACTCTACAGGCCTCTAGGGAACCTACGAAGCTCTACGGAACCCTATGGATCCTTACGGAACAGGACGGGCCCCTTCAGACCTCTGCAGGCACTTATGGAAACCTACAGGACCCTACGGAACTGTACGAGACTCTACAGGCCCCTAGGGAACACTACAGGCCCCTACGGAACTGTACGAGACTCTACAGGCCCCTAGGGAACACCACAGGCCCCTACGGAACCCTACACAACCCTCCGGAAACATATGGCACCCTACAACCCCTGCGGGCACTTACACAACCCTACAGGCCCCTACGGAAATCTACAGGACTCTATGGGCCCCTAGAGAAGCCCACAGATTTTGACGGAACCCTACGAGCCCCTCTGGAACCCTACAGAATACTCCAGGACCCGACAGCACTCTACAAGACCCTTAGCAACACAACGGAACCTCACTAAAACCCTATGGGCTCCTACAGAACACTGCAGGTGCCTACGAAACCCTGCAGGCCCCTACGGAACCCTACAGACACCTGCGGGCACTTACAGAACCCTGCAGGCCCCTACGGAACCCTACAGGTCCATACAGAACCCCACAGGGCCCTACGGAACTTTACCAGCCACTACGGAACTCTACGGGCCCCTACGGAACCCTGCAGAACCCTCCGGAACCTTACAGAATCCCACAGACTCCTACAGACTCCTGCGGGCACTTACACAATCCTAGAGGCCCCTACGGAACACTGCCAGCCCCTATGGAAGGAACCCTACGGGCCCCTACAGAACACTACTGGCTCCTGCAGTACTCTACAGGCCTCTAGGGAACCTACGAAGCTCTACGGAACCCTATGGATCCTTACGGAACAGGACGGGCCCCTTCAGACCTCTGCGGGCGCTTATGGAAACCTACAGGACCCTACGGAACTGTACGAGACTCTACAGGCCCCTAGGGAACACTACAGGCCCCTACGGAACTGTACGAGACTCTACAGGCCCCTAGGGAACACCACAGGCCCCTACGGAACCCGACACAACCCTCCGGAAACATATGGCACCCTACAACCCCTGCGGGCACTTACACAACCCTACAGGCCCCTACGGAAATCTACGGGACTCTACGGGCCCCTAGGGAACCCTACAGATTTCGACGGAACCCTACGAGCCCCTCTGGAACCCTACAGAGTCCCGAGCTCTGGAACCATTGTCCGAGCTCGCCGTTGTACCATCGTGCGCCTCTGCGTGTTGCTGCGCGTCCTCCCGACCACGCCGATTCATCACCCCGCTCTTCAGGGTGATGCGGGGCTCTCCCGAGCTCGCCGCGCTACTACCGTGCTCCTCCAGGTGTCGCAGTGCGCCTTCCGACCGCTCCGTATATACACCCCGCTCGGCAGGGTGCCTCCGGGCGCTCTGCCGAGCTTGCTGCGCTACCGCTCTGCGCCTCCGGGTGTCGCTGCGCATCCTCCCAACCCCGACGCACCCTCATCCCACCCCTCCGGCTGCCGTCGGGCGCCAACTCGATCCCGCCGAGCCTTAACCCACCCCTCGGGATGGTGACGGGCGCACGTCCCACCTGCCCGAGCCGCTCCCCCCGCCCTTCGGGATGCCGACGAGTCCTCGTCCGACTCACCCGTGCCCTCAGCGCGCTCTTCGGGGTGCCGCCGGGCACTGTCCGAGATCACCGCGCTACCACCCTGCGCCTCCGGCTGTCGCTCCGCCTCCTCCCGACCACGCCGATCCTTCACCCCGCTCTTCGGGGTGCTGCGGGGCTCTTCCGAGCTCGCCGCGCTACCACCGTGAGCTTCCGGGTGCCGCTGTACATCCGGTCGACCCGACGCACGCTCATCCCGCTCCTCGGGGTGCCGCCGGACGCTCTCCCAAGCTCTTCACGCTCCACCCTGCGCATGTGAGTGCCGCTGGGTGCTCTCGGGATCTCGCCGCGGTACCACCGTGCGCCTCCGAGTGCCGCCGAGCGCTCTCCCGGTATCGCCACTCGTTGACCCCGCACGTCGGGGTGCCGCCAGGCGCTCTCCCGATATCGCCGCTCCTTCACCACAGTGCTCGGGGTGCCGCCGGGCGCACTGCCGAGCTCGCAGCAGTACCACCGCGTGCCTCCGAGTGCCGCTGAACGCTCTCCCGATATCGCCGCTCCTTCACCCTGCTTGTCTGGGTGCCGCCGGGCGCTTTCCCGAGCTTGCCGCACTACCACCGTGCGCCTCCAGGTGCCACTGTGCGTCCGGTCGACCTGACGCACGGTCATCCTGCTCCTCGGGGTGCCGCCGGGCGCTCTGCTGAGCTCTCCGCGCTACCACCGTGCGCTGACAAGTGCCAGCGGGCACTCTCGGGATCTCGCCGCGGTACCACAGCGCGCCTCCGAGTGCCGCCGAGCGCTCTCCCGATATCGCCGCTCCTTTGATTCAGAAAACGAACGGTTACAGTTTGTTAGTGCGGATGTATTACAGTCTGGGAAAGAACAAAAGCTCGGGGCCCCAGAATTCCAAGATAAAGAAATGGCTTTGTGTATAAGATAGCGGGAGCAGCTGCATGCTAAGGAGGTGCTGAGAAGGAACCTAACTGTCTGGGAAAGGTGTCCATCTGGTCAGGACAGGGGAGGAGATTTTTGATAATGAGTTCTTGGAAATAATTAGAATAGTAACGCCTTTAATTTTAATAACCTGCCCACCATCATGAATATGTATGCTTTTTACCATAAATGGACGCTTGCTTCACAAACCGGTGTACAAGTTTGGCGGAGAAATCCCCCTTGCACCCAGCGCCGCAATAAACATACCTGCTTTATAACTCTCTGCGAGTTGTAATGTTTGTTTCCGCGCGTCACCTTCACCACGGTGCTCGGGGTGCCGCCGGGAGATCAGCCGCGCTCGCAGCGGTACCACCGCGCGCCTCCGAGTGCCGCTGAGCGCTCTCCCGATATCGCCGCTCTTTCACCCCGCTTGTCTGGGTGCAGCCGGGCGCTCTCCCGAGCTTGCCGCACTACCACCGTGCGCCTCCAGGTGCCGCTGTGCGTCCGGTCAACCCGACGCACGGTCATCCTGCTCCTCGGGGTGCCGCGGGACGCTCTCCCGAGCTCGTCGCGCTCCACCCTGCGCATGCGAGTACCACTGGGTGCTCTCGGGATCTAGCCGCGGTACCACTGCGCGCCTCCGAGTGCAGCCGAGCGCTCTCCCGATATAGCCGCTCCTTCACCACGGTGCTCGGGGTGCCGCCGGGCGCTCTGCCGAGCTCGCCGCACTACCACCGTGCGCCTCCAGGTGCCGCTGTGCGTCCG
Source organism: Numenius arquata (assembly GCF_964106895.1). NCBI lineage: Eukaryota > Metazoa > Chordata > Aves > Charadriiformes > Scolopacidae > Numenius > Numenius arquata. The sequence continues at coordinate 47,130 of NW_027415498.1, forward strand.
GTCGACCCGACGCACGCTCATCCCGTTCCCCGGGTGCCGCCGGACGCTCTCCCTAGCTCGTCGCGCTACCACCGTGCGCCGGCGAGTGCCAGCGGGCACTCTCGGTATCTCGCCGCGGTACCACCGCGCACCTCCTAGTGCCACTGAGCGTTCTCCCATATCGCTGCTCCGTCACCCCGCTTTTCTGGGTGCCGCCGGGCGCTCTGCCGAGCTCACCGCACTACCATCGTGCGCCTCCGAGTGCCGCCGAGCGGTCTCCCGGTATCGCCACTCGTTGACACTGCGCGTCGGGTTGCCGCCAGGCGATCTCCCGAGCTCGACGCGCTACCACCCAGCGCCGGCGAGTGCCACCGGGAAAACTACAGACTCTTCAGGGCCCTAGGGAACACCACAGGCCCCTACGGAACCGTACGAGACTCTACAGGCCCCTAGGGAACACCACAGGCCCCTACGGAACCCTACACAACTCTCTGGAAACTTATGGAACCCTACAAGCTCCTACCAACCCCTGCGGGCACTTACACAACCCTACAGGCCCCTACGGAAATCTACAGGACTCTATGGGCCCCTAGGGAAGCCTACAGATTTTGACGGAACCCTACGAGCCCCTCTGGAACCCTACAGAATACTCCAGGACCCGACAGCACTCTACAAGACCCTTAGCAACACAACGGAACCTCACTAAAACCCTATGGGCTCCTACAGAACACTGCAGGTGCCTACGAAACCCTGCAGGCCCCTACGGAACCCTACAGGCCCTTGCGGGCACTTACAGAACCCTGCAGGCCCCTACGGAACCCTACAGGTCCATACAGAACCCCACAGGGCCCTACGGAACTTTACCAGCCACTACGGAACTCTACGGGCCCCTACGGAACCCTCCGGAACCTTACAGAATCCCACAGACTCCTACAGACTCCTGCGGGCACTTACACAATCCTAGAGGCCCCTACGGAACACTGCCAGCCCCTATGGAAGGAACCCTACGGGCCCCTACAGAACACTACTGGCTCCTGCGGTACTCTACAGGACTCTAGGAAACCTATGAAGCTCTACAGAGCCCTGTGGATCCTTACGGAACAGGACGGGCCCCTTCAGACCTCTGCGGGCGCTTATGGAAACCTACAGGACCCTACGGAACTGTACGAGACTCTACAGGCCCCTAGGGAACACCACAGGCCCCAACGGAACCGTGCGAGACTCTACAGGCCCCTAGGGAACACCACAGACCACTACGGAACCCTACACAACCCTCTGGAAACTTATGGAACCCTACAAGCTCCTACCAACCCCTGCGGGCACTTACACAACCCTACAGGTCCCTACGGAAATCTACGGGACTCTATGGGCCCCTAGGGAAGCCTACAGATTTTGACGGAACCCTACGAGCCCCTCTGGAACCCTACAGCATACTCCAGGACCCGACAGCACTCTACAAGACCCTTAGCGACACAACAGAACCTCACTAAAACCCTATGGGCTCCTACAGAACACTGCAGGTGCCTACGGAACCCTACAGACCCCTACGGAATACTACCAGCCACTACGGAAACCTATGGCCCCTACGGAACTCTACGGAACCTGACAGAAACACTGTGCGCCCCTACAGGCCCTTGCGGGCACTTGCAGAACTCTGCAGGAACCCACGGAACTTTATGGAACCCTACCAGCCCCTACGGAAGCCTAAAGATCCTTGCAGACAGTTACGGAACGGTACAGGGCCCTACGGAACTTTACCAGCCACTACGGAACTCTACGGGCCCCTACGGAAGCCTGCAGAACCCTCCGGAACCTTACAGAATCCCACAGACTCCTGCGGGCACTTACTCAACCCTAGAGGCCCCTACGGAACACTGCCAGCCCCTATGGAAGGAACCCTACGGGCCCCTACAGAACACTACTGGCTCCTGCAGTACTCTACAGGCCTCTAGGGAACCTACGAAGCTCTACGGAACCCTATGGATCCTTACGGAACAGGACGGGCCCCTTCAGACCTCTGCGGGCGCTTATGGAAACCTACAGGACCCTACGGAACTGTACGAGACTCTACAGGCCCCTAGGGAACACCACAGACCACTACGGAACCCTACACAACCCTCTGGAAACTTATGGAACCCTACAAGCTCCTACCAACCCCTGCGGGCACTTACACAACCCTACAGGCCCCTACGGAAATCTACAGGACTCTATGGGCCCCTAGGGAAGCCTACAGATTTTGACGGAACCCTACGAGCCCCTCTGGAACCCTACAGAATACTCCAGGACCCGACAGCACTCTACAAGACCCTTAGCAACACAACGGAACCTCACTAAAACCCTATGGGCTCCTACAGAACACTGCAGGTGCCTACGAAACCCTGCAGGCCCCTACGGAACCCTACAGACACCTGCGGGCACTTACAGAACCCTGCAGGCCCCTACGGAACCCTACAGGTCCATACAGAACCCCACAGGGCCCTACGGAACTTTACCAGCCACTACGGAACTCTACGGGCCCCTACGGAACCCTCCGGAACCTTACAGAATCCCACAGACTCCTACAGACTCCTGCGGGCACTTACACAATCCTAGAGGCCCCTACGGAACACTGCCAGCCCCTATGGAAGGAACCCTACGGGCCCCTACAGAACACTACTGGCTCCTGCAGTACTCTACAGGCCTCTAGGGAACCTACGAAGCTCTACGGAACCCTATGGATCCTTACGGAACAGGACGGGCCCCTTCAGACCTCTGCAGGCACTTATGGAAACCTACAGGACCCTACGGAACTGTACGAGACTCTACAGGCCCCTAGGGAACACTACAGGCCCCTACGGAACTGTACGAGACTCTACAGGCCCCTAGGGAACACCACAGGCCCCTACGGAACCCTACACAACCCTCCGGAAACATATGGCACCCTACAACCCCTGCGGGCACTTACACAACCCTACAGGCCCCTACGGAAATCTACAGGACTCTATGGGCCCCTAGAGAAGCCCACAGATTTTGACGGAACCCTACGAGCCCCTCTGGAACCCTACAGAATACTCCAGGACCCGACAGCACTCTACAAGACCCTTAGCAACACAACGGAACCTCACTAAAACCCTATGGGCTCCTACAGAACACTGCAGGTGCCTACGAAACCCTGCAGGCCCCTACGGAACCCTACAGACACCTGCGGGCACTTACAGAACCCTGCAGGCCCCTACGGAACCCTACAGGTCCATACAGAACCCCACAGGGCCCTACGGAACTTTACCAGCCACTACGGAACTCTACGGGCCCCTACGGAACCCTGCAGAACCCTCCGGAACCTTACAGAATCCCACAGACTCCTACAGACTCCTGCGGGCACTTACACAATCCTAGAGGCCCCTACGGAACACTGCCAGCCCCTATGGAAGGAACCCTACGGGCCCCTACAGAACACTACTGGCTCCTGCAGTACTCTACAGGCCTCTAGGGAACCTACGAAGCTCTACGGAACCCTATGGATCCTTACGGAACAGGACGGGCCCCTTCAGACCTCTGCGGGCGCTTATGGAAACCTACAGGACCCTACGGAACTGTACGAGACTCTACAGGCCCCTAGGGAACACCACAGGCCCCTACGGAACTGTACGAGACTCTACAGGCCCCTAGGGAACACCACAGGCCCCTACGGAACCCGACACAACCCTCCGGAAACATATGGCACCCTACAACCCCTGCGGGCACTTACACAACCCTACAGGCCCCTACGGAAATCTACGGGACTCTACGGGCCCCTAGGGAACCCTACAGATTTCGACGGAACCCTACGAGCCCCTCTGGAACCCTACAGAGTCCCGAGCTCTGGAACCATTGTCCGAGCTCGCCGTTGTACCATCGTGCGCCTCTGCGTGTTGCTGCGCGTCCTCCCGACCACGCCGATTCATCACCCCGCTCTTCAGGGTGATGCGGGGCTCTCCCGAGCTCGCCGCGCTACTACCGTGCTCCTCCAGGTGTCGCAGTGCGCCTTCCGACCGCTCCGTATATACACCCCGCTCGGCAGGGTGCCTCCGGGCGCTCTGCCGAGCTTGCTGCGCTACCGCTCTGCGCCTCCGGGTGTCGCTGCGCATCCTCCCAACCCCGACGCACCCTCATCCCACCCCTCCGGCTGCCGTCGGGCGCCAACTCGATCCCGCCGAGCCTTAACCCACCCCTCGGGATGGTGACGGGCGCACGTCCCACCTGCCCGAGCCGCTCCCCCCGCCCTTCGGGATGCCGACGAGTCCTCGTCCGACTCACCCGTGCCCTCAGCGCGCTCTTCGGGGTGCCGCCGGGCACTGTCCGAGATCACCGCGCTACCACCCTGCGCCTCCGGCTGTCGCTCCGCCTCCTCCCGACCACGCCGATCCTTCACCCCGCTCTTCGGGGTGCTGCGGGGCTCTTCCGAGCTCGCCGCGCTACCACCGTGAGCTTCCGGGTGCCGCTGTACATCCGGTCGACCCGACGCACGCTCATCCCGCTCCTCGGGGTGCCGCCGGACGCTCTCCCAAGCTCTTCACGCTCCACCCTGCGCATGTGAGTGCCGCTGGGTGCTCTCGGGATCTCGCCGCGGTACCACCGTGCGCCTCCGAGTGCCGCCGAGCGCTCTCCCGGTATCGCCACTCGTTGACCCCGCACGTCGGGGTGCCGCCAGGCGCTCTCCCGATATCGCCGCTCCTTCACCACAGTGCTCGGGGTGCCGCCGGGCGCACTGCCGAGCTCGCAGCAGTACCACCGCGTGCCTCCGAGTGCCGCTGAACGCTCTCCCGATATCGCCGCTCCTTCACCCTGCTTGTCTGGGTGCCGCCGGGCGCTTTCCCGAGCTTGCCGCACTACCACCGTGCGCCTCCAGGTGCCACTGTGCGTCCGGTCGACCTGACGCACGGTCATCCTGCTCCTCGGGGTGCCGCCGGGCGCTCTGCTGAGCTCTCCGCGCTACCACCGTGCGCTGACAAGTGCCAGCGGGCACTCTCGGGATCTCGCCGCGGTACCACAGCGCGCCTCCGAGTGCCGCCGAGCGCTCTCCCGATATCGCCGCTCCTTTGATTCAGAAAACGAACGGTTACAGTTTGTTAGTGCGGATGTATTACAGTCTGGGAAAGAACAAAAGCTCGGGGCCCCAGAATTCCAAGATAAAGAAATGGCTTTGTGTATAAGATAGCGGGAGCAGCTGCATGCTAAGGAGGTGCTGAGAAGGAACCTAACTGTCTGGGAAAGGTGTCCATCTGGTCAGGACAGGGGAGGAGATTTTTGATAATGAGTTCTTGGAAATAATTAGAATAGTAACGCCTTTAATTTTAATAACCTGCCCACCATCATGAATATGTATGCTTTTTACCATAAATGGACGCTTGCTTCACAAACCGGTGTACAAGTTTGGCGGAGAAATCCCCCTTGCACCCAGCGCCGCAATAAACATACCTGCTTTATAACTCTCTGCGAGTTGTAATGTTTGTTTCCGCGCGTCACCTTCACCACGGTGCTCGGGGTGCCGCCGGGAGATCAGCCGCGCTCGCAGCGGTACCACCGCGCGCCTCCGAGTGCCGCTGAGCGCTCTCCCGATATCGCCGCTCTTTCACCCCGCTTGTCTGGGTGCAGCCGGGCGCTCTCCCGAGCTTGCCGCACTACCACCGTGCGCCTCCAGGTGCCGCTGTGCGTCCGGTCAACCCGACGCACGGTCATCCTGCTCCTCGGGGTGCCGCGGGACGCTCTCCCGAGCTCGTCGCGCTCCACCCTGCGCATGCGAGTACCACTGGGTGCTCTCGGGATCTAGCCGCGGTACCACTGCGCGCCTCCGAGTGCAGCCGAGCGCTCTCCCGATATCGCCGCTCCTTCACCACGGTGCTCGGGGTGCCGCCGGGCGCTCTGCCGAGCTCGCCGCACTACCACCGTGCGCCTCCAGGTGCCGCTGTGCGTCCGGTCGACCCGACGCACGCTCATCCCGTTCCCCGGGTGCCGCCGGACGCTCTCCCTAGCTCGTCGCGCTACCACCGTGCGCCGGCGAGTGCCAGCGGGCACTCTCGGTATCTCGCCGCGGTACCACCGCGCACCTCCTAGTGCCACTGAGCGTTCTCCCATATCGCTGCTCCGTCACCCCGCTTTTCTGGGTGCCGCCGGGCGCTCTGCCGAGCTCACCGCACTACCATCGTGCGCCTCCGAGTGCCGCCGAGCGGTCTCCCGGTATCGCCACTCGTTGACACTGCGCGTCGGGTTGCCGCCAGGCGATCTCCCGAGCTCGACGCGCTACCACCCAGCGCCGGCGAGTGCCACCGGGAAAACTACAGACTCTTCAGGGCCCTAGGGAACACCACAGGCCCCTACGGAACCGTACGAGACTCTACAGGCCCCTAGGGAACACCACAGGCCCCTACGGAACCCTACACAACTCTCTGGAAACTTATGGAACCCTACAAGCTCCTACCAACCCCTGCGGGCACTTACACAACCCTACAGGCCCCTACGGAAATCTACAGGACTCTATGGGCCCCTAGGGAAGCCTACAGATTTTGACGGAACCCTACGAGCCCCTCTGGAACCCTACAGAATACTCCAGGACCCGACAGCACTCTACAAGACCCTTAGCAACACAACGGAACCTCACTAAAACCCTATGGGCTCCTACAGAACACTGCAGGTGCCTACGAAACCCTGCAGGCCCCTACGGAACCCTACAGGCCCTTGCGGGCACTTACAGAACCCTGCAGGCCCCTACGGAACCCTACAGGTCCATACAGAACCCCACAGGGCCCTACGGAACTTTACCAGCCACTACGGAACTCTACGGGCCCCTACGGAACCCTCCGGAACCTTACAGAATCCCACAGACTCCTACAGACTCCTGCGGGCACTTACACAATCCTAGAGGCCCCTACGGAACACTGCCAGCCCCTATGGAAGGAACCCTACGGGCCCCTACAGAACACTACTGGCTCCTGCGGTACTCTACAGGACTCTAGGAAACCTATGAAGCTCTACGGAGCCCTGTGGATCCTTACGGAACAGGACGGGCCCCTTCAGACCTCTGCGGGCGCTTATGGAAACCTACAGGACCCTACGGAACTGTACGAGACTCTACAGGCCCCTAGGGAACACTACAGGCCCCTACGGAACTGTACGAGACTCTACAGGCCCCTAGGGAACACCACAGGCCCCTACGGAACCCTACACAACCCTCCGGAAACATATGGCACCCTACAAGCTCCTACCAACCCCTGCGGGCACTTACACAACCCTACAGGCCCCTACGGAAATCTACGGGACTCTATGGGCCCCTAGGGAACCCTACAGATTTTGACGGAACCCTACGAGCCCCTCTGGAACCCTACAGCATACTCCAGGACCCGACAGCACTCTACAAGACCCTTAGCGACACAACGGAACCTCACTAAAACCCTATGGGCTCCTACAGAACACTGCAGGTGCCTACGAAACCCTGCAGGCCCCTACGGAACCCTACAGACACCTGCGGGCACTTACAGAACCCTGCAGGCCCCTACGGAACCCTACAGGTCCATACAGAACCCCACAGGGCCCTACGGAACTTTACCAGCCACTACGGAACTCTACGGGCCCCTACGGAACCCTGCAGAACCCTCCGGAACCTTACAGAATCCCACAGACTCCTACAGACTCCTGCGGGCACTTACACAATCCTAGAGGCCCCTACGGAACACTGCCAGCCCCTATGGAAGGAACCCTACGGGCCCCTACAGAACACTACTGGCTCCTGCGGTACTCTACAGGCCTCTAGGGAACCTACGAAGCTCTACGGAGCCCTGTGGATCCTTACGGAACAGGACGGGCCCCTTCAGACCTCTGCGGGCGCTTATGGAAACCTACAGGACCCTACGGAACTGTACGAGACTCTACAGGCCCCTAGGGAACACCACAGGCCCCAACGGAACCGTGCGAGACTCTACAGGCCCCTAGGGAACACCACAGACCACTACGGAACCCTACACAACCCTCTGGAAACTTATGGAACCCTACAAGCTCCTACCAACCCCTGCGGGCACTTACACAACCCTACAGGTCCCTACGGAAATCTACGGGACTCTATGGGCCCCTAGGGAAGCCTACAGATTTTGACGGAACCCTACGAGCCCCTCTGGAACCCTACAGCATACTCCAGGACCCGACAGCACTCTACAAGACCCTTAGCGACACAACAGAACCTCACTAAAACCCTATGGGCTCCTACAGAACACTGCAGGTGCCTACGGAACCCTACAGACCCCTACGGAATACTACCAGCCACTACGGAAACCTATGGCCCCTACGGAACTCTACGGAACCTGACAGAAACACTGTGGGCCCCTACAGGCCCTTGCGGGCACTTGCAGAACTCTGCAGGAACCCACGGAACTTTATGGAACCCTACCAGCCCCTACGGAAGCCTAAAGATCCTTGCAGACAGTTACGGAACGGTACAGGGCCCTACGGAACTTTACCAGCCACTACGGAACTCTACGGGCCCCTACGGAACCCTGCAGAACCCTCCGGAACCTTACAGAATCCCACAGACTCCTGCGGGCACTTACTCAACCCTAAGGGCCCCTACGGAACACTGCCAGCCCCTATGGAAGGAACCCTACGGGCCCCTACAGAACACTACTGGCTCCTGCAGTACTCTACAGGCCTCTAGGGAACCTACGAAGCTCTACGGAACCCTATGGATCCTTACGGAACAGGACGGGCCCCTTCAGACCTCTGCGGGCGCTTATGGAAACCTACAGGACCCTACGGAACTGTACGAGACTCTACAGGCCCCTAGGGAACACCACAGGCCCCTACGGAACTGTACGAGACTCTACAGGCCCCTAGGGAACACCACAGGCCCCTACGGAACCCGACACAACCCTCCGGAAACATATGGCACCCTACAACCCCTGCGGGCACTTACACAACCCTACAGGCCCCTACGGAAATCTACGGGACTCTACGGGCCCCTAGGGAACCCTACAGATTTCGACGGAACCCTACGAGCCCCTCTGGAACCCTACAGAGTCCCGAGCTCTGGAACCATTGTCCGAGCTCGCCGTTGTACCATCGTGCGCCTCTGCGTGTTGCTGCGCGTCCTCCCGACCACGCCGATTCATCACCCCGCTCTTCAGGGTGATGCGGGGCTCTCCCGAGCTCGCCGCGCTACTACCGTGCTCCTCCAGGTGTCGCAGTGTGCCTTCCGACCGCTCCGTATATACACCCCGCTCGGCAGGGTGCCTCCGGGCGCTCTGCCGAGCTTGCTGCGCTACCGCTCTGCGCCTCCGGGTGTCGCTGCGCATCCTCCCAACCCCGACGCACCCTCATCCCACCCCTCCGGCTGCCGTCGGGCGCCAACTCGATCCCGCCGAGCCTTAACCCACCCCTCGGGATGGTGACGGGCGCACGTCCCACCTGCCCGAGCCGCTCCCCCCGCCCTTCGGGATGCCGACGAGTCCTCGTCCGACTCACCCGTGCCCTCAGCGCGCTCTTCGGGGTGCCGCCGGGCACTGTCCGAGATCACCGCGCTACCACCCTGCGCCTCCGGCTGTCGCTCCGCCTCCTCCCGACCACGCCGATCCTTCACCCCGCTCTTCGGGGTGCTGCGGGGCTCTTCCGAGCTCGCCGCGCTACCACCGTGAGCTTCCGGGTGCCGCTGTACATCCGGTCGACCCGACGCACGCTCATCCCGCTCCTCGGGGTGCCGCCGGACGCTCTCCCAAGCTCTTCACGCTCCACCCTGCGCATGTGAGTGCCGCTGGGTGCTCTCGGGATCTCGCCGCGGTACCACCGTGCGCCTCCGAGTGCCGCCGAGCGCTCTCCCGGTATCGCCACTCGTTGACCCCGCACGTCGGGGTGCCGCCAGGCGCTCTCCCGATATCGCCGCTCCTTCACCACAGTGCTCGGGGTGCCGCCGGGCGCACTGCCGAGCTCGCAGCAGTACCACCGCGTGCCTCCGAGTGCCGCTGAACGCTCTCCCGATATCGCCGCTCCTTCACCCTGCTTGTCTGGGTGCCGCCGGGCGCTTTCCCGAGCTTGCCGCACTACCACCGTGCGCCTCCAGGTGCCACTGTGCGTCCGGTCGACCTGACGCACGGTCATCCTGCTCCTCGGGGTGCCGCCGGGCGCTCTGCTGAGCTCTCCGCGCTACCACCGTGCGCTGACAAGTGCCAGCGGGCACTCTCGGGATCTCGCCGCGGTACCACAGCGCGCCTCCGAGTGCCGCCGAGCGCTCTCCCGATATCGCCGCTCCTTTGATTCAGAAAACGAACGGTTACAGTTTGTTAGTGCGGATGTATTACAGTCTGGGAAAGAACAAAAGCTCGGGGCCCCAGAATTCCAAGATAAAGAAATGGCTTTGTGTATAAGATAGCGGGAGCAGCTGCATGCTAAGGAGGTGCTGAGAAGGAACCTAACTGTCTGGGAAAGGTGTCCATCTGGTCAGGACAGGGGAGGAGATTTTTGATAATGAGTTCTTGGAAATAATTAGAATAGTAACGCCTTTAATTTTAATAACCTGCCCACCATCATGAATATGTATGCTTTTTACCATAAATGGACGCTTGCTTCACAAACCGGTGTACAAGTTTGGCGGAGAAATCCCCCTTGCACCCAGCGCCGCAATAAACATACCTGCTTTATAACTCTCTGCGAGTTGTAATGTTTGTTTCCGCGCGTCACCTTCACCACGGTGCTCGGGGTGCCGCCGGGAGATCAGCCGCGCTCGCAGCGGTACCACCGCGCGCCTCCGAGTGCCGCTGAGCGCTCTCCCGATATCGCCGCTCTTTCACCCCGCTTGTCTGGGTGCAGCCGGGCGCTCTCCCGAGCTTGCCGCACTACCACCGTGCGCCTCCAGGTGCCGCTGTGCGTCCGGTCAACCCGACGCACGGTCATCCTGCTCCTCGGGGTGCCGCGGGACGCTCTCCCGAGCTCGTCGCGCTCCACCCTGCGCATGCGAGTACCACTGGGTGCTCTCGGGATCTAGCCGCGGTACCACTGCGCGCCTCCGAGTGCAGCCGAGCGCTCTCCCGATATCGCCGCTCCTTCACCACGGTGCTCGGGGTGCCGCCGGGCGCTCTGCCGAGCTCGCCGCACTACCACCGTGCGCCTCCAGGTGCCGCTGTGCGTCCGGTCGACCCGACGCACGCTCATCCCGTTCCCCGGGTGCCGCCGGACGCTCTCCCTAGCTCGTCGCGCTACCACCGTGCGCCGGCGAGTGCCAGCGGGCACTCTCGGTATCTCGCCGCGGTACCACCGCGCACCTCCTAGTGCCACTGAGCGTTCTCCCATATCGCTGCTCCGTCACCCCGCTTTTCTGGGTGCCGCCGGGCGCTCTGCCGAGCTCACCGCACTACCATCGTGCGCCTCCGAGTGCCGCCGAGCGGTCTCCCGGTATCGCCACTCGTTGACACTGCGCGTCGGGTTGCCGCCAGGCGATCTCCCGAGCTCGACGCGCTACCACCCAGCGCCGGCGAGTGCCACCGGGAAAACTACAGACTCTTCAGGGCCCTAGGGAACACCACAGGCCCCTACGGAACCGTACGAGACTCTACAGGCCCCTAGGGAACACCACAGGCCCCTACGGAACCCTACACAACTCTCTGGAAACTTATGGAACCCTACAAGCTCCTACCAACCCCTGCGGGCACTTACACAACCCTACAGGCCCCTACGGAAATCTACAGGACTCTATGGGCCCCTAGGGAAGCCTACAGATTTTGACGGAACCCTACGAGCCCCTCTGGAACCCTACAGAATACTCCAGGACCCGACAGCACTCTACAAGACCCTTAGCAACACAACGGAACCTCACTAAAACCCTATGGGCTCCTACAGAACACTGCAGGTGCCTACGAAACCCTGCAGGCCCCTACGGAACCCTACAGGCCCTTGCGGGCACTTACAGAACCCTGCAGGCCCCTACGGAACCCTACAGGTCCATACAGAACCCCACAGGGCCCTACGGAACTTTACCAGCCACTACGGAACTCTACGGGCCCCTACGGAACCCTCCGGAACCTTACAGAATCCCACAGACTCCTACAGACTCCTGCGGGCACTTACACAATCCTAGAGGCCCCTACGGAACACTGCCAGCCCCTATGGAAGGAACCCTACGGGCCCCTACAGAACACTACTGGCTCCTGCGGTACTCTACAGGCCTCTAGGGAACCTACGAAGCTCTACGGAGCCCTGTGGATCCTTACGGAACAGGACGGGCCCCTTCAGACCTCTGCGGGCGCTTATGGAAACCTACAGGACCCTACGGAACTGTACGAGACTCTACAGGCCCCTAGGGAACACTACAGGCCCCTACGGAACTGTACGAGACTCTACAGGCCCCTAGGGAACACCACAGGCCCCTACGGAACCCTACACAACCCTCCGGAAACATATGGCACCCTACAAGCTCCTACCAACCCCTGCGGGCACTTACACAACCCTACAGGCCCCTACGGAAATCTACGGGACTCTATGGGCCCCTAGGGAACCCTACAGATTTTGACGGAACCCTACGAGCCCCTCTGGAACCCTACAGAATACTCCAGGACCCGACAGCACTCTACAAGACCCTTAGCGACACAACGGAACCTCACTAAAACCCTATGGGCTCCTACAGAACACTGCAGGTGCCTACGAAACCCTGCAGGCCCCTACGGAATACTACCAGCCGCTACGGAAACCTATGGCCCCTACGGAACTCTACGGAACCTGACAGAAACACTGTGGGCCCCTACAGGCCCTTGCAGGCACTTGCAGAACTCTGCAGGAACCCACGGAACTTTATGGAACCCTACCAGCCCCTACGGAAGCCTAAAGACCCTTGCAGGCAGTTACGGAACGGTAAAGGGCCCTAGGGAACTTTACCAACCACTACGGAACTCTACGGGCCCCTACGGAACCCTGCAGAACCCTCCAGAACCTTACAGAATCCCACAGACTCCTACAGACTCCTGCAGGCACTTACTCAACCCTACAGGCCCCTACGGAACACTGCCAGCGTCTATGGAAGGAACCCTACGGGCCCCTACAGAACACTACTGGCTCCTGCGGTACTCTACAGGTCTCTAGGGAACCTACGAAACTCTACGGAGCCCTATGGATCCTTACGGAAAACTACGGGCCCCTTCAGACCTCTGCGGGCGCTTATGGAAACCTACAGGACCCTACGGAACTGTACGAGAATCTACAGGCCCCTAGGGAACACCACAGGCCCCTACGGAACCCTACACAACCCTCCGGAAACTTATGGAACCCTACAAGCTCCTACCACCCCCTGCGGGCACTTACACAATTCTACAGGCCCCTACGGAAATCTACGGGACTCCACGGGCCCCTAGGGAAGCCTACAGATTTTGATGCAACCCTACGAGCCCCTCTGGAACCCTACAGAATACTCCAGGACCCGACAGCACTCTACAAGACCCTTAACAACACAACGGAACCTCACTAAAACCCTATGGGCTCCTACAGAACACTGCAGGTGCCTACGGAACCCTACAGACCACTACGAAATACTACCAGCCACTACGGAAACCTATGGCCCCTACGGAACTCTACGGAACCTGACAGAAACACTGTGGGCCCCTACAGGCCCTTGCGGGCACTTGCAGAACTCTGCAGGAACCCACGGAACTTTATGGAACCCTACCAGCCCCTACGGAAGCCTAAAGATCCTTGCAGGCAGTTACGGAACGGTACAGGGCCCTAGGGAACTTTACCAGCCACTACGGAACTCTACGGGCCCCTACGGAACCCTGCAGAACCCTCCGGAACCTTACAGAATCCCACGGATTCCTACAGACTCCTGCGGGCACTTACAAACCCTAGAGGCCTCTACGGAACACTGCCAGCCCCTATGGAAGGAACCCTACGGGCCCCTACAGAACACTACTGGCTCCTGCGGTACTCTACAGGCCTCTAGGGAACCTACGAAGCTCTACGGAGCCCTGTGGATCCTTACGGAACAGTACGGGCGCCTTCAGACCTCTGCGGGCGCTTATGGAAACCTACAGGACCCTACGGAACTGTACGAGACTCTACAGGCCCCTAGGGAACACCACAGGCCCCTACGGAACTGTACGAGACTCTACAGGCCCCTAGGGAACACCACAGGCCCCTACGGAACCCTACACAACCCTCTGGAAACTTATGGAACCCTACAAGCTCCTACCAACCCCTGCGGGCACTTACACAACCCTACAGGCCCCTACGGAAATCTACGGGACTCCACGGGCTCCTAGGGAACCCTACAGATTTCGACGGAACCCTACAAGCCCCTCTGGAACCCTACAGAATACTACAGGACCCGACAGCACTCTACAAGACCCTTAGCGACACAACGGAACCTCACTAAAACCCTATGGGCTCCTACAGAACACTGCAGGTGCCTACGGAACCCTACAGGCCCCTACGGAACCCTACAGACACCTGCGGGCACTTACAGAATCCTGCAGGCCCCTACGGAACCCTACAGGTCCATACAGAACCCCACAGGGCCCTACGGAACTTTACCAGCCACTACGGAACTCTACGGGCCCCTACGGAACCCTGCAGAACCCTCCAGAACCTTACAGAATCCCACGGATTCCTACAGACTCCTGCGGGTACTTACTCAACCCTAGAGGCCCCTACGGAACACTGCCAGCCCCTATGGAAGGAACCCTACGGGCCCCTACAGAACACTACTGGCTCCTGCGGTACTCTACAGGCCTCTAGGAAACCTACGAAGCTCTACGGAGCCCTATGGATCCTTACGGAAAAGTACGGGCCCCTTCAGACTTCTGCGGGCGCTTATGGAAACCTACCGGACCCTACGGAACCGTGCGAGACTCTACAGGCCCCGAGGGAACACCACCGGCCCCTACGGAACCCTACACAACCCTCTGGAAACTTATGGCACCCTACAAGCTCCTACCAACCCCTGCGGGCACTTACACAGCCCTACAGGTCCCTACAGAAATCTACGGGACTCCACGGGCCCCTAGGGAACCCTACAGATTTCGACGGAACCCTACGAGCCCCTCTGGAACCCTACAGAATACTCCAGGACCCGACAGCACTCTACAAGACCCTTAACAACACAACGGAACCTCACTAAAACCCTATGGGCTCCTACAGAACACTGCAGGTGCCTACGGAACCCTACAGACCCCTACGGAATACTACCAGCCGCTACGGAAACCTATGGCCCCTAAGGAACTCTACGGAACCTGACAGAAACACTGTGGGCCCCTACAGGCCCTTGCGGGCACTTGCAGAACTCTGCAGGAACCCACAGAACTTTATGGAACCCTACCAGCCCCTATGGAAGCCTAAAGACCCTTGCAGGCAGTTACGGAACGGTACAGGGCCCTACGGAACTTTACCAGCCACTACGGAACTCTACAGGCCCCTACGGAACCCTGCAGAACCCTCCGGAACCTTACAGAATCCCACGGACTCCTACAGACTCCTGCGGGCACTTACACAACCCTAGAGGCCTCTACGGAACACTGCCAGCCCCTATGGAAGGAACCCTACGGGCCCCTACAGAACACTACTGGCTCCTGCGGTACTCTACAGGCCCCTAGGGAACACCACAGGCCCCTACGGAACTGTACGAGACTCTACAGGCCCCTAGGGAACACCACCGGCCCCTACGGAACTGTATGAGACTCTACAGGCCCCTAGGGAACACCACAGGCCCCTACGGAACCCTACACAACCCTCTGGAAACTTATGGCACCCTACAAGCTCCTACCAACCCCTGCGGGCACTTACACAATTCTACAGGCCCCTACGGAAATCTACGGGACTCTATGGGCCCCTAGGGAAGCCTACAGATTTTGACGGAACCCTACGAGCCCCTCTGGAACCCTACAGAATACTACAGGACCCGACAGCACTCTACAAGACCCTTAGAACACAACGGAACCTCACTAAAACCCTACGGGCTTCTACAGAACACTGCAGGTGCCTACGGAACCCTGCAGGCCCCTACGGAACCCTACAGACACCTGCGGGCACTTATAGAACCCTGCAGGCCCCTACGGAACCCTACAGGTCCATACAGAACCCCACAGGGCCCTACGGAACTTTACCAGCCACTACGGAACTCTACGGGCCCCTACGGAACCCTGCAGAACCCTCCAGAACCTTACAGAATCCTACAGACTCCTACAGACTCCTGCGGGTACTTATACAACCCTACAGGCCCTTACGGAACACTGCCAGCCCCTACGGAAGGAACCCTACGGGCCCCTACAGAATACTACTAGCTCCTGCGGTATTCAACAGGCCTCTAGGGAACCTACGAAGATCTACGGAGCCCTATGGATCCTTACGGAACAGTACGGGCCCCTTCAGACCTTTGCGGGCGCTTATGGAAACCTACAGGACCCTACGGAACTGTACGAGACTCTACAGGCCCCTAGGGAACACCACAGGCCCCTACGGAATCCTACACAACCCTCCGGAAACATATGGCACCCTACAAGCTCCTACCAACCCCTGCGGGCACTTACACAATCCTACAGGCGCCTACGGAAATCTACGGGACTCCACGGGCCCCTAGGGAACCCTACAGATTTCGACGGAACCCTACGAGCCCCTCTGAACCCTACAGAATACTCCAGGACCCGACAGCACTCTACAAGACCCTTAGCAACACAACGGAACCTCACTAAAACCCTATGGGCTCCTACAGAACACTGCAGGTGCCTATGGAACCCTACAGACCCCTACGGAACCCTACAGACACCTGCGGGCACTTACAGAACCCTGCAGGCCCCTACGGAACCCTACAGGTCCATACAGAACCCCACAGGGCCCTACGGAACTTTACCAGCCACTACGGAACTCTACGGGCCCCTACGGAACCCTGCAGAACCCTCCAGAACCTTACAGAATCCCACGGACTCCTACAGACTCCTGCGGGCACTTACACAACCCTAGAGGCCCCTACGGAACACTGCCAGCCCCTATGGAAGGAACCCTACGGGCCCCTACAGAACACTACTGGCTACTGCGGTACTCTACAGGCCTCTAGGAAACCTACGAAGCTCTACGGAGCCCTATGGATCCTTACGGAACAGGACGGGCCCCTTCAGACCTCTGCGGGCGCTTATGCAAACCTACAGGACCCTACGGAACTGTACGAGACTCTACAGGCCCCTAGGGAACACCACAGGCCCCTACGGAACCCTACACAAC
Source organism: Numenius arquata (assembly GCF_964106895.1). Classification (NCBI taxonomy): domain Eukaryota; kingdom Metazoa; phylum Chordata; class Aves; order Charadriiformes; family Scolopacidae; genus Numenius; species Numenius arquata. The sequence goes on from NW_027415498.1 coordinate 64,296, forward strand.
CCTCCGGAAACATATGGCACCCTACAAGCTCCTACCAACCCCTGTGGGCACTTACACAACCCTACAGGCCCCTACGGAAATCTACGGGACTCTACGGGCCCCTAGGGAACCCTACAGATTTTGACGGAACCCTACGAGCCCCTCTGGAACCCTACAGAGTCCCGAACTCTGGAACCCTAGTCCGAGCTCACCGTTGTACCAACGTGCGCCTCCGGGTGTCGCTGCGCCTCCTCCCGACCACGCCGATTCATCACCCCGCTCTTCAGGGTGATGCAGGGCTCTCCCGAGCTCGCCGCGCTACTACCGTGCTCCTCCGGGTGTCGCAGTGCGCCTCCCGACCGCGCCGTATGTACACCCCGCTCGGCAGGGTGCCTCCGGGCGCTCTTCCGAGCTTGCTGCGCTACCGCTCTGCGCCTCCGGGTGTCTCTGCGCGTCCTCCCAACCCCGACCCACCCTCATTCCGCCCCTCCGGGTGCCGATGGGCGCCAACCCGATCCCGCCGAGCCTTAACCCACCCCTCGGGATGGTGACGGGCGCACGTCCCACCTGCCCGAGCCGCTCCCCCCGCCCTTTGGGGTGCTGACGCGTCCTCGTCCGACTCGCCCGTGCCCTCAGCGCGCTCTTCGGGGTGCCACCGGGCACTGTCCGAGCTCGCCGCTGTACCAGCGTATGCCTCCGGGTGTCGCTGCGCGTCCTCCCGACCCGACGCATGCTCATCCCCCTCATCGGGGTGCCACCGGGCGCGCTCCCGAGCTTGCTGTGCTACCACCGTGCGACTCCGGGTGTCACTGCGCGTCCTCCCACCCGACGCACACTCATCCCGCCCTTCGGGGTGCCGCCAGGCGCTCTCCCGAGCTCGCCGCGCTACCACCCTGCGCCTCCGGGTGTCGCTGCGCCTCCTCCCGACCACGCCGATCCTTCACCCCGCTCTTCGGGGTGCTGCGGGGCTCTCCCGAGCTCGCCGCGCTACCACCGTGAGCTTCCGGGTGTCGCTGCGCGTCCTCCCGACCCGGCGCATGCTCATCCCGCTCATCGGTTGCCGCCGAGCGCTCTCCCGATATGGCCGCTCCTTCACACCGCTCCTCGGGGTGCTGCCGGGCGCTCTCCCGAGCTCGCTACGCTACCATCGTGCGTCTCCGAGTGCCGCCGAACGCTCTCCCGATATGGCCGCTCCTTCACACCGCTCCTTGGGGTGCCGCCGGGCGCTCTGCCGAGCTCACCGTGCAATCACCCTGCACCTCCGGGTGCCGCTGTGCGTCCGGCCGACCCGACGCACGCTCATTTTGCCCCTCCGGGTGCCGACGGGCGCCAACTCGATCCCGCCGAGCCTTAAACCACCCTGCGCCGACGGGCACACATCCCACCTGCCCGAGCCGCTCCCCCCGCCCTTAGGGGTGCTGACGAGTCCTCGTCCGACTCGCCCGTGCCCTCACCGCGCTCTTCGGGGTGCCGCCGGGCACTGTCCGAGCTCGCCGCTGTACCAGCATGCGCCTCCGGCTGTCGCTGCGCTTCCTCCCGACTACGCCGATCCTTCACCCCGCTCTTCGGGGTGTCGTCAGGCGCTCTCCCGAGCAAGCCGCGCTACCACCGTGCACCTCCGGGTGTCGCTGCGCGTCCTCTCAACCCTGACGCACCCTCACCTCACTCTTCAGAATGCCGACGGGCACTGTCCAAGCTCGTCGCGCTATCACCCTGCGACTCCGGATGTCACTGCGCCTCCTCCCGACCCGACGCATGCTCATCCCTGACGCGCGGAAACAAACCTTACAACTCGCAGAGAGTTATAAAGCAGGTATGTTTATTGCGGCGCCGGGTGCAAGGGGGATCGCTCCTCCAAACTTGCACACCCTTAGGCTAAACCCGTAGTTATTTATAAGGTAAATCATACATATGCAAACTATGGGATGGGCTAATACAATTAGTTCTAACAATAGGTGTGACTATGTTAATTATTTCCGGAGCCTCATTATAATAAGTCTCATCCTTCAGGCATGTGCGTATCTTCTCCTGGTGTTTTTCTTTGGGGGGGCGTCTTAGGGAGTAAGTTCCACGATCACTGAACCGATTCGATTGTTTTGCTGATAGAGGCCGTAAAAGTCTCTTGCTATCTTCCTGTAATCGATCAGGATGTTCCGCTTGTCTTCTGCGTGGTCTGGCAGGGGTCGTAAAGTCTCTGGTTATCTTCTCCTGTTATCAGTCAGGATGTTCCCATTTGCTTGTGAAGTGTTCTTTCAAGGCTGAGGCCCGCCTCCGCTAATTGGGAAATTCTTTGTTTTCTTTCCTCCCCTCCAAGGTTGAGATATACGTCCCTGTCATGGTTAATTCCTCTGTTTTCTGTTTCATCCCACTCATCGGGGTGCCACCGGGCGTGCTCCCGAGCTTGCTGTGCTACCACCGTGCGCCTCTGGGTGTCGCTGCGCGTCTTCCCGACCCGACGCATGCTCATCCCGCTCATCGGTTGCCGCCGAGCGCTCTCCCGATATGGCCGCTCCTTCACACTGCTCCTCGGGGTGCGGCCGGGCGCTCTGCCGAGCTCGCCGCGCAATCACCCTGCGCCTCCGGGTGTCACCGTGCGTCCTCCCGACCCGACACACGCTCATCCCGCTCATCGGGGTGCCTCCGGACGCTCTCCCGAGCTCACTGCGCTACCATCGTGCGTCTCCGAGTGCCGCCGAGCGCTCTCCCGATATGGCCGCTCCTTCACACCGCTCCTCGGGGTGCCGCCGGGCGCTCTGCCGAGCTCGCAGCGCAATCACCCTGCGCCTCCGGGTGTCGCTGCGCATCCTCCCGACCCCGACGCACCCTCATCCGGCCCCTACGGGTGCGGACGGGCGCCAACCCGATCCCGCCGAGCCTTAACCCACCCTGCGCCGATGGGCGCACGTCCCACCTGCCCGAGCCGCTCCCACCGCCCTTCGGGGTGCCGACGAGTCCTCGTCCGACTCGCCCGTGCCCTCACCCCGCTCCTCGGGGTGCCGCCGGGCACTATCCGAGCTCGCCGTTGTACCAGCGGGCGCCTCTGCGTGTCGCTGCGCGTCCTCCCAAACACGCCGATTCTTCACCCCGCTCTTCAGGGTGATGTGGGGCTCTCCCGAGCTCGCCGCGCTACTACCGTGCTCCTCCGGGTGTCGCAGCGCCCCTCCCGACTGCGCCGTATATACACCCCACTCGGCACGATGCCTCCGGGCGCTCTGCCGAGTTTGCTGCGCTACCGCTCTGCGCCTCCGGGTGTCGCTGCGCATCCTCCCAACCCCGACACACCCTCATCCTGCCCCTCCGGGTGCCGATGGGCGCCAACTCCATCCCGCCAAGCCTTAACCCACCCCTCGGGATGACGACGGGCGCACGTCCCACCTGCCCGAGCTGCTCCCCCCGCCCTTCGGGGTGCTGACGAGTCCTCGTCCGACTCGCCCGTGCCCTAAGCGTGCTCTTCGGGGTGCCGCCGGGCACTGTCCGAGCTCGCCGCTGTACCAGCATGCGCCTCCGGCTGTCGCTGCGCTTCCTCCTGACTACGCCGATCCTTCACCCCGCTCTTCGGGGTGTCGTCAGGCGCTCTCCCGAGCAAGCCGCGCTACCACCGTGCACCTCCGGGTGTCGCTGCGCGTCCTCTCGACCCTGACGCACCCTCACCTTGCTCTTCAGAATGCCGACGGGCACTGTCCCAGCTCGTCGCGCTACCACCCTGCGACTCCGGATGTCACTGCGCCTCCTCCGGACCCGACGCATGCTCATCCCGCTCATCGGGGTGCCGCCGGGCGCGCTCCCGAGCTTGCTGTGCTACCACCGTGCGACTCCGGATGTCACTGCGCCTCCTCCGGACCCGACGCACGCTCATCCCGCCCTTCGGAGTGCCGCCAGGTGCTCTCCCGAGCTCGCCGCGCTACCACCCTGCGCCTCCGGGTGTCGCTACGCCTCCTCCCGACCACGCCGATCCTTCACCCCGCTCTTTGGGGTGCTGCGGGGCTCTCCCGAGCTCGCCGCGCTACCACCGTGAGCTTCAGGGTGTCGCTGCGCGTCCTCCCGACCCGACGCACGCTCATCCCGTCCTTCGGGGTGCCGCCGAGCACTCTCCCGAGCTCGCCACGCTACCACCCTGCGCCTCCGGGTGTCGCTGTGCATCCTCCCGACTACGCCGATCCTTCACCCCGCTCTTCGGGGTGTCGTCAGGCGCTCTCCCGAGCAAGCCGCGCTACCACCGTGCACCTCCGGGTGTCGCTGCGCGTCCTCTCGACCCTGACGCACCCTCACCTCGCTCTTCAGAATGCCGACGGGCACTCTCCGAGCTCGTCGCGCTACCACCCTGCGACTCCGGATGTCACTGCGCCTCCTCCCGACCCGACGCATGCTCATCCCGCTCATCGGTTGCCGCCGAGCGCTCTCCTGATATGGCCGCTCCTTCACACCGCTCCTCGGGGTGCCGCCGGGCGCTCTCCCGAGCTCGCTGATCTACCACCCTGCGACGCTGGATGTCACTGTGCCTTCTCCCGACCCGACGCATGCTAATCCCGCTCATAAGGGTGCCGCCAGGCGCGCTCCCGAGCTTGCTGTGCTACCACCGTGCACCTCCGGGTGTCGCTGCGCCTCCTCCCGACCACGCCGATCCTTCCCCCCGATCTTCGGGGTGCTGCGGGGCTCTCCCGAGCTCGCCGCGCTACCACCGTGAGCTTCCAGGTGTCACTGCGCGTCTTCCCGACCCGACACACGTTCATCCCGTTCATCGGGGTGCCTCCGGGCGCTCTCCCGAGCTCGCTGCGCTACCATCGTGCGTCTCCGAGTGCCGCCGAGCGCTCTCCCGATATGGCCGCTCCTTCACACCGCTCCTCGGGGTGCCGCCGGGTGCTCTGCCGAGCTTGTTGCGCTACCGCTCTGCGCCTCCAGGTGTCGCTGCGCGTCCTCCCGACCCCGACGCAACCTCATCCCGCCCCTCCGGGTGCCGACGGGCGCCAACTCGATCCCGCCGAGCATTAACCCACCCCTCGGGATGGTGACGGGCGCACGTCCCACCTGCCCGAGCCGCTCCCCCCGCCCTTCGGGGTGCCGACGAGTCCTCGTCCGACTCGCCCGTGCCCTCACCGCGCTCTTTGGGGTGCCGCCGGGCACTGTCCGAGCTCGCCGCTGTACCAGCGTGCGCCTCCGGCTGTCGCTGCGCTTCCTCCCGTCGCTGGGCTTCCTCCCGACTACGCCGATCCTTAACCCCGCTCTTCGGGGTGTCGTCAGGCGCTCTCCCGAGCAAGCCGCGCTACCACCGTGCACCTTCGGGTGTCGCTGCGCCTCCTCCCGACCCGACGCATGCTCATCCCGCTCATCGGGGTGCCGCCGGGCGCTCTGCCGAGCTCGCCACGCTACCACCCTGCGCCTCCGGGTGTCGCTGCGCCTCCTCCCGACCACGCCGATATATCACCCCGCTCTTCGGGGTGCTGCCGGGCTCTCCCGAGCTCGCCGCGCTACCACCGTGAGCTTCCGGGTGTCGCTGCACGTCCTCCCGACCCGACGCATGCTCATCCCACTCATCAGTTGCCGCCGAGCGCTCTCCCGATATGGCCGCTCCTTCACCCCGCTCCTCGGGGTGCCGCCAGGCGCTCTGCCGAGCTCGCCGCGCAATCACCCTGCGCCTCAGGGTGTCGCTGCGCGTCCTCCCGACCCCGATGCACTTTCATCCCGCCCCTCCGGGTGCCGATGGGCGCACGTCCCACCTGCCCGAGCCGCTCCCCCCGCCCTTCGGGGTGCCGACGAGTCCTCGTCCGACTCGCCCGTGCCCTCACCGCGCTCTTTGGGGTGCCGCCGGGCACTGTCCGAGCTCGCCGCTGTACCAGCGTGCGCCTCCGGCTGTCGCTGCGCTTCCTCCCGTCGCTGGGCTTCCTCCCGACTACGCCGATCCTTAACCCCGCTCTTCGGGGTGTCGTCAGGCGCTCTCCCGAGCAAGCCGCGCTACCACCGTGCACCTTCGGGTGTCGCTGCGCCTCCTCCCGACCCGACGCATGCTCATCCCGCTCATCGGGGTGCCGCCGGGCGCTCTGCCGAGCTCGCCACGCTACCACCCTGCGCCTCCGGGTGTCGCTGCGCCTCCTCCCGACCACGCCGATATATCACCCCGCTCTTCGGGGTGCTGCCGGGCTCTCCCGAGCTCGCCGCGCTACCACCGTGAGCTTCCGGGTGTCGCTGCACGTCCTCCCGACCCGACGCATGCTCATCCCACTCATCAGTTGCCGCCGAGCGCTCTCCCGATATGGCCGCTCCTTCACCCCGCTCCTCGGGGTGCCGCCAGGCGCTCTGCCGAGCTCGCCGCGCAATCACCCTGCGCCTCAGGGTGTCGCTGCGCGTCCTCCCGACCCCGATGCACTTTCATCCCGCCCCTCCGGGTGCCGATGGGCGCACGTCCCACCTGCCCGAGCCACTCCCCCCGCCCTTCGGGGTGCCGACGAGTCCTCGTCCAACTCACCCGTGCCCTCACCGCGCTCTTCGGGGTGCCGCCGGGCACTGTCCGAACTCGCCGCTGTACCAGCGTGCGCCTCCGGGTGTCATCGGGCGCTCTCCCGACCCCGACGCACCCTCACCCCCCCCCCTCCGGGTGCCAACGGGTGCCCATCTGACCTTCCCGACTTGTTCTCCCCGCCCCTTGTGGTGCCGACGAGTCCTCGTCCGACTCGCCCGTGCCCTCACCCCGCTCCTCGAGGTGCTGCCGAGTACTGTCCGAGCTCACCGCGCTACCACCCTGTGCTTCCGGCTTTCGCCGCGCGTCCTCCTGACACCGACACACCCTCACCTCGCTCTTCGGAATGCCGACGGACACTGTTTGAGCTCGCCGCGTTACCACCGTGCACCTCTGGAGCCAAAGCGCGGCCGCTAGAAAACGCCGATCCTTCACCCTGCTTCTCAAGGTGCCGTTGGGCGCTCTCCCGAGCTCGCCGCGCTACCACCGTGCGCCTCCAGGTGTTGCTGCGCGTCCTCCCGACCCCGACGCACCATCACCCTGCTCTTCGGAATGCCGCCAGGCACTGTCCGAGCTCGCCGCGCTACCACCGTGTGCCTCCAGGTGTCTCTGTTCGTCCTCCCGACTACGCCGATCCTTCACTGCGCTCCTCGGGGTATCGTCGGGCGCTCTCCCGAGCTCGCTCAGCTACCATCGTTCGCCTCCGGGTGTTGCTGCGTGTCCTCCCGACCACGCCGCTCCTTCACCCCGCTTGTCGGGGTGCCACCGGGCGCTCTCCCGAACTTGCCGTGCTACACCCGTGCGCCTCTGAGTGCTGCCGGGCGCTCCCCCGAGCTCGCCGCACTACCACCTTGCGCCTCCGGGTGCCGTTGTGCGTCCGGCCGACCCGACGCACGCTCATCTGCTCCTCGGGGTGCCGCCGAGCGCTCTCCCGAGCTCATCGCGCTATCACCCTGCGCATGCGCGTGCCGCCGGGCGCTCTCGGGATCTCGACGCGGTACCACCGTGCGCCTCCGAGTGCTGCCAAGTGCTCTCCCGATATCGCCGCTCCTTCATCACGGTGCTTGGGGTGCCACCGGGTACTCTCCCAAGCTCACCGCACTACCACCGTGCGCCTCCGGGTGCCGCTGCTCGTCTGCCCGACTAGACACACACTCATCCCTGTCATCGGGTTGCTGCCGGTCGCTCTCCCGAGCTTGCCGCGCTACCACCCTCTGCCTGCGAGTGCCGCCGGGTGATCTCGGGATCTCGCCGCGGTACCACCGCGCGCCTCCGAGTGCCGCTGAGCGCTCTCCCGATATCGCCACTCGTTCACCCCGCTCGTCGGGGTGCCGACGGGCGCTCTGCCGAGCTCGTCGTCCTACCACCCTGCGCCGGTGAGTGCCGCCAAGCACTCTCGGGATCTCGCCGCGGTACCACCACGCGCCTCCGAGTGCCGCTGAGCGCTCTCCCAATATCGTCGCTCCTTCACTACGGTGCTCGGGGTGCCGCCGGGCGCTCTCCCGAGCTCGGCGCGCTACTACCGTTCGTCTTCGAGTGCCGCTGAGCTCTCTCCCGATCTCGCCGCGATAGCACCGTGCGCTTCCAAGTGCCACCGATCGCTCTCCCGAAATCGATGCACCCTCACCCCGCTCTTCAGAATGATGCCGGGCACTGTCCGAGATCGTCACGCTACCACCATACGCCTCCAAGTGCCGCCGATCGCTCTCCCAATATCGCCGCTCCTTCACCCCACACGTCGGATTGTCGCCGAGCGCTCTCCCAATATTGCCGCTCCTTCACCCCGCACGTCGGGGTGTCGCCGAGCGCTCTCCCGATATCGCCGCTCCTTCACCCCACGCGGCGTGGTGTCGTCGAGCGCTCTCCAGATATCGCCGCTCCTTCACTTCGATTGTTGGGGTGCCGCCAGGCGCTTTCCCGATCTTGCCGTGCTACCACCGTGCGCCTCCGCGTTCTGCTGCTCGTCTGCCCGACTAGACGCACACTCATCCCGCTCATCGGGGTGCCGCCAGTCGCTCTGCCGAGCTTCCCGCGCTACCACCGTGCGTCTCCGGGTGTTGCTGCGCGTCCTCCCGACCACGCCGATCCTTCACCCAGCACTTTGGTTTGCTGCGGGGCTCTCCCGAGCTCGCCGCGCTACCATCGTGGTCTTCCGAGTGTCGCAGCGCGCCTCCCGACCGCGCCGTATATACACCCTGCTCGGCAGGGTGCCGCCGGGCCCTCTCCCAAGCTCGCCGCGCTACCACTCTGCGCCTCCGGGTGTCGCTGCGTGTCGTCCCGACTACGCCGATCCTTCACTCAGCTCCTCGGGGTGTCGTCGGGCGCTCTCCCGAGCTCGCTGCTCTACCATGCTGCGCCTCCGGGTGTCACTGCACGTCCTCCAGACCACGCCGATCCTTCACTGTGCTCCTCGGGGTGCTGCGGGGCTTTCCCGAGTCTACCGCGCTACTACCGTGCGCCTCCGTGTGTCGCTGCGCGTCCCCCGACCCCGACGCACCCTCATCCCGACCCTCCGGGTGCCGACGGGTGCCCATCTGACCTGCCCGACCCGCTCCCCCCGCCTCTTGTGGTTCCAAAGAGTCCTCGTGCGACCCGCACCTGCCCTCACCCCAATCCTCTGGGTGCTGCTGAGTACTGTCTGAGCTTGCCGCGCTACCACCCGACGCCTCCAGGCTTCTCTGCGCCTCCTCCCGACCCGACGCACGCTCATCCCACTCATCGGGGTTCCGCCGGGCACTTTCCCGAGCTCGCCGCTCTACCATTGTGCGCCTCCAAGTGCCGCTGAGCGCTCTCCCGATATGGCCACTCCTTCACCCCGCTCCTCGGGGTGCCGACAGGCACTTTCCGAGATCGCCGCGCTACCAACCTGCGCCTCCATGTGTCGCTGCGCATCCTCCCGACCTCGTCACACCCTCATCCCGCCCCTCCGGGTGCCGACGGGCGACAACCCGATCCCGCCGAGCCTTAACCCACCCCTCGGGATGCCGGCGGGCGCACGTCCCACCTGCCCGAGCCACTCACCCCTCTCTTCGGAATGGTGCCGGGCACTGTCCGAGATCGTCGCGCTACCACCCTGCGCATGCGCGTGCCGCCGGGCGCTCTCGGGATCTCGACGCGGTACCACCATGCGCCTCCGAGTGCCGCCAAGTGCTCTCCCGATATCGCCGCTTGTTCATCCCGCGCATCGGGGTGTCTCCGAGCGCTATCCCGATATCACCGCTCCTTCATCACGGTGCTTGGGGTGCCACCGGGCGCTCTCCCGAGCTCGCCGCGCTACCACCGTGAGCTTGCGGGTGTCGCTGCGCATCCTCCCGACCCGACGCATGCTCATCCCGCTCATCGGTTGCCGCCGAGCGCTCTCCCGATATGGCCGCTCCTTCACACCGCTCCTCGGGGTGCCGCCGGGCACTCTGCCGAGCTCCCCGCGCAATCACCCTGCGCCTCTGGGTGACACTGCGCGTCCTCCTGACGCGACACACGTTCATCCCGCTCATCGGTTGCCGCCGAGCGCTCTCCCGATATGGCCGCTCCTTCACACCGCTCCTCGGGGTGCCGCCGGGCGCTCTGCCGAGCTCCCCGTGCAATCACCCTGCGCCTCCGGGTGTCACTGCACATCCTCCCGACCTGACACACGTTCATCCCGTTCATCGGGGTGCCTCCGGGCGCTCTCCCGAGCTCGCTGCGCTACCATCGTGCGTCTCCGAGTGCCGCCGAGCGCTCTCCCGATATGGCCGCTCCTTCACACCGCTCCTCGGGGTGCCGCCGGGTGCTCTGCCGAGCTTGTTGCGCTACCGCTCTGCGCCTCCAGGTGTCGCTGCGCGTCCTCCCGACCCCGACGCAACCTCATCCCGCCCCTCCGGGTGCCGACGGGCGCCAACTCGATCCCGCCGAGCATTAACCCACCCCTCGGGATGGTGACGGGCGCACGTCCCACCTGCCCGAGCCGCTCCCCCCGCCCTTCGGGGTGCCGACGAGTCCTCGTCCGACTCGCCCGTGCCCTCACCGCGCTCTTTGGGGTGCCGCCGGGCACTGTCCGAGCTCGCCGCTGTACCAGCGTGCGCCTCCGGCTGTCGCTGCGCTTCCTCCCGTCGCTGGGCTTCCTCCCGACTACGCCGATCCTTAACCCCGCTCTTCGGGGTGTCGTCAGGCGCTCTCCCGAGCAAGCCGCGCTACCACCGTGCACCTTCGGGTGTCGCTGCGCCTCCTCCCGACCCGACGCATGCTCATCCCGCTCATCAGGGTGCCGCCGGGCGCTCTGCCGAGCTCGCCACGCTACCACCCTGCGCCTCCGGGTGTCGCTGCGCCTCCTCCCGACCACGCCGATATATCACCCCGCTCTTCGGGGTGCTGCCGGGCTCTCCCGAGCTCGCCGCGCTACCACCGTGAGCTTCCGGGTGTCGCTGCACGTCCTCCCGACCCGACGCATGCTCATCCCACTCATCAGTTGCCGCCGAGCGCTCTCCCGATATGGCCGCTCCTTCACCCCGCTCCTCGGGGTGCCGCCAGGCGTTCTGCCGAGCTCGCCGCGCAATCACCCTGCGCCTCAGGGTGTCGCTGCGCGTCCTCCCGACCCCGATGCACTTTCATCCCGCCCCTCCGGGTGCCGATGGGCGCACGTCCCACCTGCCCGAGCCACTCCCCCCGCCCTTCGGGGTGCCGACGAGTCCTCGTCCAACTCACCCGTGCCCTCACCGCGCTCTTCGGGGTGCCGCCGGGCACTGTCCGAACTCGCCGCTGTACCAGCGTGCGCCTCCGGGTGTCATCGGGCGCTCTCCCCGACCCCGACGCACCCTCACCCCCCCCCCTCCGGGTGCCAACGGGTGCCCATCTGACCTTCCCGACTTGTTCTCCCCCGCCCCTTGTGGTGCCGACGAGTCCTCGTCCGACTCGCCCGTGCCCTCACCCCGCTCCTCGAGGTGCTGCCGAGTACTGTCCGAGCTCACCGCGCTACCACCCTGTGCTTCCGGCTTTCGCCGCGCGTCCTCCTGACACCGACACACCCTCACCTCGCTCTTCGGAATGCCGACGGACACTGTTTGAGCTCGCCGCGTTACCACCGTGCACCTCTGGAGCCAAAGCGCGGCCGCTAGAAAACGCCGATCTCACCCTGCTTCTCAAGGTGCCGTTGGGCGCTCTCCCGAGCTCGCCGCGCTACCACCGTGCGCCTCCAGGTGTTGCTGCGCGTCCTCCCGACCCCGACGCACCATCACCCTGCTCTTCGGAATGCCGCCAGGCACTGTCCGAGCTCGCCGCGCTACCACCGTGTGCCTCCAGGTGTCTCTGTTCGTCCTCCCGACTACGCCGATCCTTCACTGCGCTCCTCGGGGTATCGTCGGGCGCTCTCCCGAGCTCGCTCAGCTACCATCGTTCGCCTCCGGGTGTTGCTGCGTGTCCTCCCGACCACGCCGCTCCTTCACCCCGCTTGTCGGGGTGCCACCGGGCGCTCTCCCGAACTTGCCGTGCTACACCCGTGCGCCTCTGAGTGCTGCCGGGCGCTCCCCCGAGCTCGCCGCACTACCACCTTGCGCCTCCGGGTGCCGTTGTGCGTCCGGCCGACCCGACGCACGCTCATCTGCTCCTCGGGGTGCCGCCGAGCGCTCTCCCGAGCTCATCGCGCTATCACCCTGCGCATGCGCGTGCCGCCGGGCGCTCTCGGGATCTCGACGCGGTACCACCGTGCGCCTCCGAGTGCTGCCAAGTGCTCTCCCGATATCGCCGCTCCTTCATCACGGTGCTTGGGGTGCCACCGGGCACTCTCCCAAGCTCACCGCACTACCACCGTGCGCCTCCGGGTGCCGCTGCTCGTCTGCCCGACTAGACACACACTCATCCCTGTCATCGGGTTGCTGCCGGTCGCTCTCCCGAGCTTGCCGCGCTACCACCCTCTGCCTGCGAGTGCCGCCGGGTGATCTCGGGATCTCGCCGCGGTACCACCGCGCGCCTCCGAGTGCCGCTGAGCGCTCTCCCGATATCGCCACTCGTTCACCCCGCTCGTCGGGGTGCCGACGGGCGCTCTGCCGAGCTCGTCGTCCTACCACCCTGCGCCGGTGAGTGCCGCCAAGCACTCTCGGGATCTCGCCGCGGTACCACCACGCGCCTCCGAGTGCCGCTGAGCGCTCTCCCAATATCGTCGCTCCTTCACTACGGTGCTCGGGGTGCCGCCGGGCGCTCTCCCGAGCTCGGCGCGCTACTACCGTTCGTCTTCGAGTGCCGCTGAGCTCTCTCCCGATCTCGCCGCGATAGCACCGTGCGCTTCCAAGTGCCACCGATCGCTCTCCCGAAATCGATGCACCCTCACCCCGCTCTTCAGAATGATGCCGGGCACTGTCCGAGATCGTCACGCTACCACCATACGCCTCCAAGTGCCGCCGATCGCTCTCCCAATATCGCCGCTCCTTCACCCCACACGTCGGATTGTCGCCGAGCGCTCTCCCAATATTGCCGCTCCTTCACCCCGCACGTCGGGGTGTCGCCGAGCGCTCTCCCGATATCGCCGCTCCTTCACCCCACGCGGCGTGGTGTCGTCGAGCGCTCTCCAGATATCGCCGCTCCTTCACTTCGATTGTTGGGGTGCCGCCGGGCGCTTTCCCGATCTTGCCGTGCTACCACCGTGCGCCTCCGCGTTCTGCTGCTCGTCTGCCCGACTAGACGCACACTCATCCCGCTCATCGGGGTGCCGCCAGTCGCTCTGCCGAGCTTCCCGCGCTACCACCGTGCGTCTCCGGGTGTTGCTGCGCGTCCTCCCGACCACGCCGATCCTTCACCCAGCACTTTGGTTTGCTGCGGGGCTCTCCCGAGCTCGCCGCGCTACCATCGTGGTCTTCCGAGTGTCGCAGCGCGCCTCCCGACCGCGCCGTATATACACCCTGCTCGGCAGGGTGCCGCCGGGCCCTCTCCCAAGCTCGCCGCGCTACCACTCTGCGCCTCCGGGTGTCGCTGCGTGTCGTCCCGACTACGCCGATCCTTCACTCAGCTCCTCGGGGTGTCGTCGGGCGCTCTCCCGAGCTCGCTGCTCTACCATGCTGCGCCTCCGGGTGTCACTGCACGTCCTCCAGACCACGCCGATCCTTCACTGTGCTCCTCGGGGTGCTGCGGGGCTTTCCCGAGTCTACCGCGCTACTACCGTGCGCCTCCGTGTGTCGCTGCGCGTCCCCCGACCCCGACGCACCCTCATCCCGACCCTCCGGGTGCCGACGGGTGCCCATCTGACCTGCCCGACCCGCTCCCCCCGCCTCTTGTGGTTCCAAAGAGTCCTCGTGCGACCCGCACCTGCCCTCACCCCAATCCTCTGGGTGCTGCTGAGTACTGTCTGAGCTTGCCGCGCTACCACCCGACGCCTCCAGGCTTCTCTGCGCCTCCTCCCGACCCGACGCACGCTCATCCCACTCATCGGGGTTCCGCCGGGCACTTTCCCGAGCTCGCCGCTCTACCATTGTGCGCCTCCAAGTGCCGCTGAGCGCTCTCCCGATATGGCCACTCCTTCACCCCGCTCCTCGGGGTGCCGACAGGCACTTTCCGAGATCGCCGCGCTACCAACCTGCGCCTCCATGTGTCGCTGCGCATCCTCCCGACCTCGTCACACCCTCATCCCGCCCCTCCGGGTGCCGACGGGCGACAACCCGATCCCGCCGAGCCTTAACCCACCCCTCGGGATGCCGGCGGGCGCACGTCCCACCTGCCCGAGCCACTCACCCCTCTCTTCGGAATGGTGCCGGGCACTGTCCGAGATCGTCGCGCTACCACCCTGCGCATGCGCGTGCCGCCGGGCGCTCTCGGGATCTCGACGCGGTACCACCATGCGCCTCCGAGTGCCGCCAAGTGCTCTCCCGATATCGCCGCTTGTTCATCCCGCGCATCGGGGTGTCTCCGAGCGCTATCCCGATATCACCGCTCCTTCATCACGGTGCTTGGGGTGCCACCGGGCGCTCTCCCGAGCTCGCCGCGCTACCACCGTGAGCTTGCGGGTGTCGCTGCGCATCCTCCCGACCCGACGCATGCTCATCCCGCTCATCGGTTGCCGCCGAGCGCTCTCCCGATATGGCCGCTCCTTCACACCGCTCCTCGGGGTGCCGCCGGGCACTCTGCCGAGCTCCCCGCGCAATCACCCTGCGCCTCTGGGTGACACTGCGCGTCCTCCTGACGCGACACACGTTCATCCCGCTCATCGGTTGCCGCCGAGCGCTCTCCCGATATGGCCGCTCCTTCACACCGCTCCTCGGGGTGCCGCCGGGCGCTCTGCCGAGCTCCCCGTGCAATCACCCTGCGCCTCCGGGTGTCACTGCACATCCTCCCGACCTGACACACGTTCATCCCGTTCATCGGGGTGCCTCCGGGCGCTCTCCCGAGCTCGCTGCGCTACCATCGTGCGTCTCCGAGTGCCGCCGAGCGCTCTCCCGATATGGCCGCTCCTTCACACCGCTCCTCGGGGTGCCGCCGGGTGCTCTGCCGAGCTTGTTGCGCTACCGCTCTGCGCCTCCAGGTGTCGCTGCGCGTCCTCCCGACCCCGACGCAACCTCATCCCGCCCCTCCGGGTGCCGACGGGCGCCAACTCGATCCCGCCGAGCATTAACCCACCCCTCGGGATGGTGACGGGCGCACGTCCCACCTGCCCGAGCCGCTCCCCCCGCCCTTCGGGGTGCCGACGAGTCCTCGTCCGACTCGCCCGTGCCCTCACCGCGCTCTTTGGGGTGCCGCCGGGCACTGTCCGAGCTCGCCGCTGTACCAGCGTGCGCCTCCGGCTGTCGCTGCGCTTCCTCCCGTCGCTGGGCTTCCTCCCGACTACGCCGATCCTTAACCCCGCTCTTCGGGGTGTCGTCAGGCGCTCTCCCGAGCAAGCCGCGCTACCACCGTGCACCTTCGGGTGTCGCTGCGCCTCCTCCCGACCCGACGCATGCTCATCCCGCTCATCGGGGTGCCGCCGGGCGCTCTGCCGAGCTCGCCACGCTACCACCCTGCGCCTCCGGGTGTCGCTGCGCCTCCTCCCGACCACGCCGATATATCACCCCGCTCTTCGGGGTGCTGCCGGGCTCTCCCGAGCTCGCCGCGCTACCACCGTGAGCTTCCGGGTGTCGCTGCACGTCCTCCCGACCCGACGCATGCTCATCCCACTCATCAGTTGCCGCCGAGCGCTCTCCCGATATGGCCGCTCCTTCACCCCGCTCCTCGGGGTGCCGCCAGGCGCTCTGCCGAGCTCGCCGCGCAATCACCCTGCGCCTCAGGGTGTCGCTGCGCGTCCTCCCGACCCCGATGCACTTTCATCCCGCCCCTCCGGGTGCCGATGGGCGCACGTCCCACCTGCCCGAGCCACTCCCCCCGCCCTTCGGGGTGCCGACGAGTCCTCGTCCAACTCACCCGTGCCCTCACCGCGCTCTTCGGGGTGCCGCCGGGCACTGTCCGAACTCGCCGCTGTACCAGCGTGCGCCTCCGGGTGTCATCGGGCGCTCTCCCGACCCCGACGCACCCTCACCCCCCCCCTCCGGGTGCCAACGGGTGCCCATCTGACCTTCCCGACTTGTTCTCCCCGCCCCTTGTGGTGCCGACGAGTCCTCGTCCGACTCGCCCGTGCCCTCACCCCGCTCCTCGAGGTGCTGCCGAGTACTGTCCGAGCTCACCGCGCTACCACCCTGTGCTTCCGGCTTTCGCCGCGCGTCCTCCTGACACCGACACACCCTCACCTCGCTCTTCGGAATGCCGACGGACACTGTTTGAGCTCGCCGCGTTACCACCGTGCACCTCTGGAGCCAAAGCGCGGCCGCTAGAAAACGCCGATCCTTCACCCTGCTTCTCAAGGTGCCGTTGGGCGCTCTCCCGAGCTCGCCGCGCTACCACCGTGCGCCTCCAGGTGTTGCTGCGCGTCCTCCCGACCCCGACGCACCATCACCCTGCTCTTCGGAATGCCGCCAGGCACTGTCCGAGCTCGCCGCGCTACCACCGTGTGCCTCCAGGTGTCTCTGTTCGTCCTCCCGACTACGCCGATCCTTCACTGCGCTCCTCGGGGTATCGTCGGGCGCTCTCCCGAGCTCGCTCAGCTACCATCGTTCGCCTCCGGGTGTTGCTGCGTGTCCTCCCGACCACGCCGCTCCTTCACCCCGCTTGTCGGGGTGCCACCGGGCGCTCTCCCGAACTTGCCGTGCTACACCCGTGCGCCTCTGAGTGCTGCCGGGCGCTCCCCCGAGCTCGCCGCACTACCACCTTGCGCCTCCGGGTGCCGTTGTGCGTCCGGCCGACCCGACGCACGCTCATCTGCTCCTCGGGGTGCCGCCGAGCGCTCTCCCGAGCTCATCGCGCTATCACCCTGCGCATGCGCGTGCCGCCGGGCGCTCTCGGGATCTCGACGCGGTACCACCGTGCGCCTCCGAGTGCTGCCAAGTGCTCTCCCGATATCGCCGCTCCTTCATCACGGTGCTTGGGGTGCCACCGGGCACTCTCCCAAGCTCACCGCACTACCACCGTGCGCCTCCGGGTGCCGCTGCTCGTCTGCCCGACTAGACACACACTCATCCCTGTCATCGGGTTGCTGCCGGTCGCTCTCCCGAGCTTGCCGCGCTACCACCCTCTGCCTGCGAGTGCCGCCGGGTGATCTCGGGATCTCGCCGCGGTACCACCGCGCGCCTCCGAGTGCCGCTGAGCGCTCTCCCGATATCGCCACTCGTTCACCCCGCTCGTCGGGGTGCCGACGGGCGCTCTGCCGAGCTCGTCGTCCTACCACCCTGCGCCGGTGAGTGCCGCCAAGCACTCTCGGGATCTCGCCGCGGTACCACCACGCGCCTCCGAGTGCCGCTGAGCGCTCTCCCAATATCGTCGCTCCTTCACTACGGTGCTCGGGGTGCCGCCGGGCGCTCTCCCGAGCTCGGCGCGCTACTACCGTTCGTCTTCGAGTGCCGCTGAGCTCTCTCCCGATCTCGCCGCGATAGCACCGTGCGCTTCCAAGTGCCACCGATCGCTCTCCCGAAATCGATGCACCCTCACCCCGCTCTTCAGAATGATGCCGGGCACTGTCCGAGATCGTCACGCTACCACCATACGCCTCCAAGTGCCGCCGATCGCTCTCCCAATATCGCCGCTCCTTCACCCCACACGTCGGATTGTCGCCGAGCGCTCTCCCAATATTGCCGCTCCTTCACCCCGCACGTCGGGGTGTCGCCGAGCGCTCTCCCGATATCGCCGCTCCTTCACCCCACGCGGCGTGGTGTCGTCGAGCGCTCTCCAGATATCGCCGCTCCTTCACTTCGATTGTTGGGGTGCCGCCGGGCGCTTTCCCGATCTTGCCGTGCTACCACCGTGCGCCTCCGCGTTCTGCTGCTCGTCTGCCCGACTAGACGCACACTCATCCCGCTCATCGGGGTGCCGCCAGTCGCTCTGCCGAGCTTCCCGCGCTACCACCGTGCGTCTCCGGGTGTTGCTGCGCGTCCTCCCGACCACGCCGATCCTTCACCCAGCACTTTGGTTTGCTGCGGGGCTCTCCCGAGCTCGCCGCGCTACCATCGTGGTCTTCCGAGTGTCGCAGCGCGCCTCCCGACCGCGCCGTATATACACCCTGCTCGGCAGGGTGCCGCCGGGCCCTCTCCCAAGCTCGCCGCGCTACCACTCTGCGCCTCCGGGTGTCGCTGCGTGTCGTCCCGACTACGCCGATCCTTCACTCAGCTCCTCGGGGTGTCGTCGGGCGCTCTCCCGAGCTCGCTGCTCTACCATGCTGCGCCTCCGGGTGTCACTGCACGTCCTCCAGACCACGCCGATCCTTCACTGTGCTCCTCGGGGTGCTGCGGGGCTTTCCCGAGTCTACCGCGCTACTACCGTGCGCCTCCGTGTGTCGCTGCGCGTCCCCCGACCCCGACGCACCCTCATCCCGACCCTCCGGGTGCCGACGGGTGCCCATCTGACCTGCCCGACCCGCTCCCCCCGCCTCTTGTGGTTCCAAAGAGTCCTCGTGCGACCCGCACCTGCCCTCACCCCCAATCCTCTGGGTGCTGCTGAGTACTGTCTGAGCTTGCCGCGCTACCACCCGACGCCTCCAGGCTTCTCTGCGCCTCCTCCCGACCCGACGCACGCTCATCCCACTCATCGGGGTTCCGCCGGGCACTTTCCCGAGCTCGCCGCTCTACCATTGTGCGCCTCCAAGTGCCGCTGAGCGCTCTCCCGATATGGCCACTCCTTCACCCCGCTCCTCGGGGTGCCGACAGGCACTTTCCGAGATCGCCGCGCTACCAACCTGCGCCTCCATGTGTCGCTGCGCATCCTCCCGACCTCGTCACACCCTCATCCCCGCCCCCTCGGGTGCCGACGGGCGACAACCCGATCCCGCCGAGCCTTAACCCACC
>NW_027415499.1:0-27441 GCF_964106895.1 Numenius arquata
TCTGGAACCCTACAGAATACTCCAGGACCCGACAGCACTCTACAAGACCCTTAGCAACACAACGGAACCTCACTAAAACCCTATGGGCTCCTACAGAACACTGCAGGTGCCTACGGAACCCTACAGACCCCTACGGAACCCTACAGACACCTGCGGGCACTTACGGAACCCTGCAGGCCCCTACGGAACCCTACAGGTCCATACAGAACCCCACAGGGCCCTACGGAACTTTACCAGCCACTACGGAACTCTACGGGTCCCTACGGAACCCTGCAGAACCCTCCGGAACCTTACAGAATCCCACAGACTCCTACAGACTTCTGCGGGCACTTACACAACCCTACAGGTCCCTACGGAAATCTACGGGACTCTATGGGCCCCTAGGGAACCCTATAGATTTCGATGGAACCCTACGAGGCCCTCTGGAACCCTACAGAATACTCCAGGACCCGACAGCACTCTACAAGACCCTTAGCAACACAACAGAACCTCACTAAAACCCTATGGGCTCCTACAGAACGCTGCAGGCGCCTACGGAACCCTACAGACCCCTACAGAATACTACCAGCCACTACAGAAAAATATGGCCCCTACGGAACTCTACGGAACCTGGCAGAAACACTGTGGGCCCCTACAGGCCCTTGCGGGCACTTGCAGAACTCTGCAGGAACCCACGGAACTTTATGGAACCCTACCAGCCCCTACGGAAGCCTAAAGACCCTTGCAGGCAGTTACGGAACGGTACAGGGCCCTAGGGAACTTTACCAGCCACTACGGAACTCTACGGGCCCCTACGGAACCCTGCAGAACCCTGCAGAACCTTACAGAATCCCACGGATTCCTACAGACTCCTGCGGGCACTTACTCAACCCTAGAGGACCCTACGGAACACTGCCAGCTCCTATGGAAGGAACCCTACGGGCCCCTACAGAACACTACTGGCTCCTGCGGTACTCCAGAGGCCTCTAGGGAACCTACGAAGCTCTACGGAACCCTATGGATCCTTACGGAACAGTACGGGCCCCTTCAGACCTCTGCGGGCCCTTATGGAAACCTACAGGACCCTACGGAACTGTACGAGACTCTACAGGCCCCTAGGGAACACCACAGGCCCCTACGGAACCCTACACAACCCTCCGGAAACATATGGCACCCTACAAGCTCCTACCAACCCCTGCGGGCACTTACACAACCCTACAGGCCCCTACGGAAATCTACAGGACTCTACGGGCCCCTAGGGAACCCTTCAGATTTCGACGGAACCCTACCAGCCCCTCTGGAACCCTACAGAATACTCCAGGACCCGACAGCACTCTACAAGACCCTTAGCAACACAACGGAACCTCACTAAAACCCTATGGGCTCCTACAGAACACTGCAGGTGCCTACGGAACCCTACAGACCCCTACGGAACCCTACAGACACCTGCGGGCACTTACGGAACCCTGCAGGCCCCTACGGAACCCTACAGGTCCATACAGAACCCCACAGGGCCCTACGGAACTTTACCAGCCACTACGGAACTCTACGGGTCCCTACGGAACCCTGCAGAACCCTCCGGAACCTTACAGAATCCCACAGACTCCTACAGACTTCTGCGGGCACTTACACAACCCTACAGGTCCCTACGGAAATCTACGGGACTCTATGGGCCCCTAGGGAACCCTATAGATTTCGATGGAACCCTACGAGGCCCTCTGGAACCCTACAGAATACTCCAGGACCCGACAGCACTCTACAAGACCCTTAGCAACACAACAGAACCTCACTAAAACCCTATGGGCTCCTACAGAACACTGCAGGCGCCTACGGAACCCTACAGACCCCTACAGAATACTACCAGCCACTACAGAAAAATATGGCCCCTATGGAACTCTACGGAACCTGACAGAAACACTGTGGGCCCCTACAGGCCCTTGCGGGCACTTGCAGAACTCTGCAGGAACCCACGGAACTTTATGGAACCCTACCAGCCCCTACGGAAGCCTAAAGACCCTTGCAGGCAGTTACGGAACGGTACAGGGCCCTAGGGAACTTTACCAGCCACTACGGAACTCTACGGGCCCCTACGGAACCCTGCAGAACCCTGCAGAACCTTACAGAATCCCACGGATTCCTACAGACTCCTGCGGGCACTTACTCAACCCTAGAGGACCCTACGGAACACTGCCAGCTCCTATGGAAGGAACCCTACGGGCCCCTACAGAACACTACTGGCTCCTGCGGTACTCCAGAGGCCTCTAGGGAACCTACGAAGCTCTACGGAACCCTATGGATCCTTACGGAACAGTACGGGCCCCTTCAGACCTCTGCGGGCGCTTATGGAAACCTACAGGACCCTACGGAACTGTACGAGACTCTACAGGCCCCTAGGGAACACCACAGGCCCCTACGGAACCCTACACAACCCTCCGGAAACATATGGCACCCTACAAGCTCCTACCAACCCCTGCGGGCACTTACACAACCCTACAGGCCCCTACGGAAATCTACGGGACTCTACGGGCCCCTAGGGAACCCTTCAGATTTCGACGGAACCCTACCAGCCCCTCTGGAACCCTACAGAATACTCCAGGACCCGACAGCACTCTACAAGACCCTTAGCAACACAACGGAACCTCACTAAAACCCTATGGGCTCCTACAGAACACTGCAGGTGCCTACGGAACCCTACAGACCCCTACGGAACCCTACAGACACCTGCGGGCACTTACGGAAACCTGCAGGCCCCTACGGAACCCTACAGGTCCATACAGAACCCCACAGGGCCCTACGGAACTTTACCAGCCACTACGGAACTCTACGGGTCCCTACGGAACCCTGCAGAACCCTCCGGAACCTTACAGAATCCCACAGACTCCTACAGACTTCTGCGGGCACTTACACAACCCTACAGGTCCCTACGGAAATCTACGGGACTCTATGGGCCCCTAGGGAACCCTATAGATTTCGATGGAACCCTACGAGGCCCTCTGGAACCCTACAGAATACTCCAGGACCCGACAGCACTCTACAAGACCCTTAGCAACACAACGGAACCTCACTAAAACCCTATGGGCTCCTACAGAACGCTGCAGGCGCCTACGGAACCCTACAGACCCCTACAGAATACTACCAGCCACTACAGAAAAATATGGCCCCTACGGAACTCTACGGAACCTGGCAGAAACACTGTGGGCCCCTACAGGCCCTTGCGGGCACTTGCAGAACTCTGCAGGAACCCACGGAACTTTATGGAACCCTACCAGCCCCTACGGAAGCCTAAAGACCCTTGCAGGCAGTTACGGAACGGTACAGGGCCCTAGGGAACTTTACCAGCCACTACGGAACTCTACGGGCCCCTACGGAACCCTGCAGAACCCTGCAGAACCTTACAGAATCCCACGGATTCCTACAGACTCCTGCGGGCACTTACTCAACCCTAGAGGACCTTACGGAACACTGCCAGCTCCTATGGAAGGAACCCTACGGGCCCCTACAGAACACTACTGGCTCCTGCGGTACTCCAGAGGCCTCTAGGGAACCTACGAAGCTCTACGGAACCCTATGGATCCTTACGGAACAGTACGGGCCCCTTCAGACCTCTGCGGGCGCTTATGGAAACCTACAGGACCCTACGGAACTGTACGAGACTCTACAGGCCCCTAGGGAACACCACAGGCCCCTACGGAACCCTACACAACCCTCCGGAAACATATGGCACCCTACAAGCTCCTACCAACCCCTGCGGGCACTTACACAACCCTACAGGCCCCTACGGAAATCTACGGGACTCTACGGGCCCCTAGGGAACCCTTCAGATTTCGACGGAACCCTACCAGCCCCTCTGGAACCCTACAGAATACTCCAGGACCCGACAGCACTCTACAAGACCCTTAGCAACACAACGGAACCTCACTAAAACCCTATGGGCTCCTACAGAACACTGCAGGTGCCTACGGAACCCTACAGACCCCTACGGAACCCTACAGACACCTGCGGGCACTTACGGAACCCTGCAGGCCCCTACGGAACCCTACAGGTCCATACAGAACCCCACAGGGCCCTACGGAACTTTACCAGCCACTACGGAACTCTACGGGTCCCTACGGAACCCTGCAGAACCCTCCGGAACCTTACAGAATCCCACAGACTCCTACAGACTTCTGCGGGCACTTACACAACCCTACAGGTCCCTATGGAAATCTACGGGACTCTATGGGCCCCTAGGGAACCCTATAGATTTCGATGGAACCCTACGAGGCCCTCTGGAACCCTACAGAATACTCCAGGACCCGACAGCACTCTACAAGACCCTTAGCAACACAACAGAACCTCACTAAAACCCTATGGGCTCCTACAGAACACTGCAGGCGCCTACGGAACCCAACAGACCCCTACTGAATACTACCAGCCACTACAGAAAAATATGGCCCCTACGGAACTCTACGGAACCTGACAGAAACACTGTGGGCCCCTACAGGCCCTTGCGGGCACTTGCAGAACTCTGCAGGAACCCACGGAACTTTATGGAACCCTACCAGCCCCTACGGAAGCCTAAAGACCCTTGCAGGCAGTTACGGAACGGTACAGGGCCCTAGGGAACTTTACCAGCCACTACGGAACTCTACGGGCCCCTACGGAACCCTGCAGAACCCTCTGGAACCTTACAGAATCCCACGGATTCCTACAGACTCTTGCGGGCACTTACTCAACCCTAGAGGACCCTACGGAACACTGCCAGCTCCTATGGAAGGAACCCTACGGGCCCCTACAGAACACTACTGGCTCCTGCGGTACTCCAGAGGCCTCTAGGGAACCTACGAAGCTCTACGGAACCCTATGGATCCTTACGGAACAGTACGGGCCCCTTCAGACCTCTGCGGGCGCTTATGGAAACCTACAGGACCCTACGGAACTGTACGAGACTCTACAGGCCCCTAGGGAACACCACAGGCCCCTACGGAACCCTACACAACCCTCCGGAAACATATGGCACCCTACAAGCTCCTACCAACCCCTGCGGGCACTTACACAACCCTACAGGCCCCTACGGAAATCTACGGGACTCTACGGGCCCCTAGGGAACCCTTCAGATTTCGACGGAACCCTACCAGCCCCTCTGGAACCCTACAGAATACTCCAGGACCCGACAGCACTCTACAAGACCCTTAGCAACACAACGGAACCTCACTAAAACCCTATGGGCTCCTACAGAACACTGCAGGTGCCTACGGAACCCTACAGACCCCTACGGAACCCTACAGACACCTGCGGGCACTTACGGAACCCTGCAGGCCCCTACGGAACCCTACAGGTCCATACAGAACCCCACAGGGCCCTACGGAACTTTACCAGCCACTACGGAACTCTACAGGTCCCTACGGAACCCTGCAGAACCCTCCGGAACCTTACAGAATCCCACAGACTCCTACAGACTTCTGCGGGCACTTACACAACCCTACAGGTCCCTACGGAAATCTACGGGACTCTATGGGCCCCTAGGGAACCCTATAGATTTCGATGGAACCCTACGAGGCCCTCTGGAACCCTACAGAATACTCCAGGACCCGACAGCACTCTACAAGACCCTTAGCAACACAACAGAACCTCACTAAAACCCTATGGGCTCCTACAGAACACTGCAGGCGCCTACCGAACCCTACAGACCCCTACAGAATACTACCAGCCACTACAGAAAAATATGGCCCCTATGGAACTCTACGGAACCTGACAGAAACACTGTGGGCCCCTACAGGCCCTTGCGGGCACTTGCAGAACTCTGCAGGAACCCACGGAACTTTATGGAACCCTACCAGCCCCTACGGAAGCCTAAAGACCCTTGCAGGCAGTTACGGAACGGTACAGGGCCCTAGGGAACTTTACCAGCCACTACGGAACTCTACGGGCCCCTACGGAACCCTGCAGAACCCTGCAGAACCTTACAGAATCCCACGGATTCCTACAGACTCCTGCGGGCACTTACTCAACCCTAGAGGACCCTACGGAACACTGCCAGCTCCTATGGAAGGAACCCTACGGGCCCCTACAGAACACTACTGGCTCCTGCGGTACTCCAGAGGCCTCTAGGGAACCTACGAAGCTCTACGGAACCCTATGGATCCTTACGGAACAGTACGGGCCCCTTCAGACCTCTGCGGGCGCTTATGGAAACCTACAGGACCCTACGGAACTCTACGAGACTCTACAGGCCCCTAGGGAACACCACAGGCCCCTACGGAACCCTACACAACCCTCCGGAAACATATGGCACCCTACAAGCTCCTACCAATCCCTGCGGGCACTTACACAACCCTACAGGCCCCTACGGAAATCTACGGGACTCTACGGGCCCCTAGGGAACCCTATAGGTTTCGATGGAACCCTACCAGCCCCTCTGGAACCCTACAGAATACTCCAGGACCCGACAGCACTCTACAAGACCCTTAGCAACACAACGGAACCTCACTAAAACCCTATGGGCTCCTACAGAACACTGCAGGTGCCTACGGAACCCTACAGACCCCTACGGAACCCTACAGACACCTGCGGGCACTTACGGAACCCTGCAGGCCCCTACGGAACCCTACAGGTCCATACAGAACCCCACAGGGCCCTACGGAAATTTACCAGCCACTATGGAACTCTACGGGTCCCTACGGAACCCTGCAGAACCCTCCGGAACCTTACAGAATCCCACAGACTCCTACAGACTTCTGCGGGCACTTACACAACCCTACAGGTCCCTACGGAAATCTACGGGACTCTATGGGCCCCTAGGGAACCCTATAGATTTCGATGGAACCCTACGAGGCCCTCTGGAACCCTACAGAATACTCCAGGACCCGACAGCACTCTACAAGACCCTTAGCAACACAACGGAACCTCACTAAAACCCTATGGGCTCCTACAGAACACTGCAGGCGCCTACGGAACCCTACAGAACCCTACAGAATACTACCAGCCACTACAGAAAAATATGGCCCCTACGGAACTCTACGGAACCTGACAGAAACACTGTGGGCCCCTACAGGCCCTTGCGGGCACTTGCAGAACTCTGCAGGAACCCACGGAACTTTATGGAACCCTACCAGCCCCTACGGAAGCCTAAAGACCCTTGCAGGCAGTTACGGAACGGTACAGGGCCCTAGGGAACTTTACCAGCCACTACGGAACTCTATGGGCCCCTACGGAACCCTGCAGAACCCTCCAGAACCTTACAGAATCCCACGGATTCCTACAGACTCCTGCGGGCACTTACTCAACCCTAGAGGACCCTACGGAACACTGCCAGCTCCTGCGGTACTCCAGAGGCCTCTAGGGAACCTACGAAGCTCTACGGAACCCCATGGATCCTTACGGAACAGTACGGGCCCCTTCAGACCTCTGCGGGCGCTTATGGAAACCTACAGGACCCTACGGAACTCTACGAGACTCTACAGGCCCCTAGGGAACACCACAGGCCCCTACGGAACCCTACACAACCCTCCGGAAACATATGGCACCCTACAAGCTCCTACCAACCCCTGCGGGCACTTACACAACCCTACAGGCCCCTACGGAAATCTACGGGACTCTACGGGCCCCTAGGGAACCCTTCAGATTTCGACGGAACCCTACAAGGCCCTCTGGAACCCTACAGAATTCTCCAGGACCCGACAGCACTCTACAAGACCCTTAGCAACACAACGGAACCTCACTAAAACCCTATGGGCTCCTACAGAACACTGCAGGTGCCTACGGAACCCTACAGACCCCTACGGAACCCTACAGACACCTGCGGGCACTTACGGAACCCTGCAGGCCCCTACGGAACCCTACAGGTCCATACAGAACCCCACAGGGCCCTACGGAACTTTACCAGCCACTACGGAACTCTACGGGTCCCTACGGAACCCTGCAGAACCCTCCGGAACCTTACAGAATCCCACAGACTCCTACAGACTTCTGCGGGCACTTACACAACCCTACAGGTCCCTACGGAAATCTACGGGACTCTATGGGCCCCTAGGGAACCCTATAGATTTCGATGGAACCCTGCGAGGCCCTCTGGAACTTTACAGAATACTCCAGGACCCGACAGCACTCTACAAGACCCTTAGCAACACAACGGAACCTCACTAAAATCCTATGGGCTCCTACAGAACACTGCAGGCGCCTACGGAACCCTACAGACCCCTACAGAATACTACCAGCCACTACAGAAAAATATGGTCCCTACGGAACTCTACGGAACCTGACAGAAACACTGTGGGCCCCTACAGGCCCTTGCGGGCACTTGCAGAACTCTGCAGGAACCCACGGAACTTTATGGAACACTACCAGCCCCTACGGAAGCCTAAAGACCCTTGCAGGCAGTTACGGAACGGTACAGGGCCCTAGGGAACTTTACCAGCCACTATGGAACTCTACGGGCCCCTACAGAACCCTGCAGAACCCTCTGGAACCTTACAGAATCCCACGGATTCCTACAGACTCTTGCGGGCACTTACTCAACCCTAGAGGACCCTACGGAACACTACTGGCTCCTGCCGTACTCCAGAGGCCTCTAGGGAACCTACGAAGCTCTACGGAACCCTATGGATCCTTATGGAACAGTACGGGCCCCTTCAGACCTCTGCGGGTGCTTATGGAAACCTACAGGACCCTACGGAACTGTACGAGACTCTACAGGCCCCTAGGGAACACCACAGGCCCCTACGGAACCCTACACAACCCTCCGGAAACATATGGCACCCTACAAGCTCCTACCAATCCCTGCGGGCACTTACACAACCCTACAGGCCCCTACGGAAATCTACGGGACTCTACGGGCCCCTAGGGAACCCTTCAGATTTCGACGGAACCCTACAAGGCCCTCTGGAACCCTACGGAATACTCCAGGACCCGACAGCACTCTACAAGACCCTTAGCAACACAACGGAACCTCACTAAAACCCTATGGGCTCCTACAGAACACTGCAGGTGCCTACGGAACCCTACAGACCCCTACGGAACCCTACAGACACCTGCGGGCACTTACGGAACCCTGCAGGCCCCTACGGAACCCTACAGGTCCATACAGAACCCCACAGGGCCCTACGGAACTTTACCAGCCACTACGGAACTCTACGGGTCCCTACGGAACCCTGCAGAACCCTCCGGAACCTTACAGAATCCCACAGACTCCTACAGACTTCTGCGGGCACTTACACAACCCTACAGGTCCCTACGGAAATCTACGGGACTCTATGGGCCCCTAGGGAACCCTATAGATTTCGATGGAACCCTGCGAGGCCCTCTGGAACTTTACAGAATACTCCAGGACCCGACAGCACTCTACAAGACCCTTAGCAACACAACGGAACCTCACTAAAATCCTATGGGCTCCTACAGAACACTGCAGGCGCCTACGGAACCCTACAGACCCCTACAGAATACTACCAGCCACTACAGAAAAATATGGTCCCTACGGAACTCTACGGAACCTGACAGAAACACTGTGGGCCCCTACAGGCCCTTGCGGGCACTTGCAGAACTCTGCAGGAACCCACGGAACTTTATGGAACACTACCAGCCCCTACGGAAGCCTAAAGACCCTTGCAGGCAGTTACGGAACGGTACAGGGCCCTAGGGAACTTTACCAGCCACTATGGAACTCTACGGGCCCCTACAGAACCCTGCAGAACCCTCTGGAACCTTACAGAATCCCACGGATTCCTACAGACTCTTGCGGGCACTTACTCAACCCTAGAGGACCCTACGGAACACTACTGGCTCCTGCCGTACTCCAGAGGCCTCTAGGGAACCTACGAAGCTCTACGGAACCCTATGGATCCTTATGGAACAGTACGGGCCCCTTCAGACCTCTGCGGGTGCTTATGGAAACCTACAGGACCCTACGGAACTCTACGAGACTCTACAGGCCCCTAGGGAACACCACAGGCCCCTACGGAACCCTACACAACCCTCCGGAAACATATGGCACCCTACAAGCTCCTACCAATCCCTGCGGGCACTTACACAACCCTACAGGCCCCTACGGAAATCTACGGGACTCTACGGGCCCCTAGGGAACCCTTCAGATTTCGACGGAACCCTACAAGGCCCTCTGGAACCCTACGGAATACTCCAGGACCCGACAGCACTCTACAAGACCCTTAGCAACACAACGGAACCTCACTAAAACCCTATGGGCTCCTACAGAACACTGCAGGTGCCTACGGAACCCTACAGACCCCTACGGAACCCTACAGACACCTGCGGGCACTTACGGAACCCTGCAGGCCCCTACGGAACCCTACAGGTCCATACAGAACCCCACAGGGCCCTACGGAACTTTACCAGCCACTACGGAACTCTACGGGTCCCTACGGAACCCTGCAGAACCCTCCGGAACCTTACAGAATCCCACAGACTCCTACAGACTTCTGCGGGCACTTACACAACCCTACAGGTCCCTACGGAAATCTACGGGACTCTATGGGCCCCTAGGGAACCCTATAGATTTCGATGGAACCCTACGAGGCCCTCTGGAACCCTACAGAATACTCCAGGACCCGACAGCACTCTACAAGACCCTTAGCAACACAACGGAACCTCACTAAAACCCTATGGGCTCCTACAGAACACTGCAGGCGCCTACGGAACCCTACAGACCCCTACAGAATACTACCAGCCACTACAGAAAAATATGGTCCCTACGGAACTCTACGGAACCTGACAGAAACACTGTGGGCCCCTACAGGCCCTTGCGGGCACTTGCAGAACTCTGCAGGAACCCACGGAACTTTATGGAACCCTACCAGCCCCTACGGAAGCCTAAAGACCCTTGCAGGCAGTTACGGAACGGTACAGGGCCCTAGGGAACTTTACCAGCCACTATGGAACTCTACGGGCCCCTACAGAACCCTGCAGAACCCTCTGGAACCTTACAGAATCCCACGGATTCCTACAGACTCTTGCGGGCACTTACTCAACCCTAGAGGACCCTACGGAACACTACTGGCTCCTGCCGTACTCCAGAGGCCTCTAGGGAACCTACGAAGCTCTACGGAACCCTATGGATCCTTATGGAACAGTACGGGACCCTTCAGACCTCTGCGGGTGCTTATGGAAACCTACAGGACCCTACGGAACTGTACGAGACTCTACAGGCCCCTAGGGAACACCACAGGCCCCTACGGAACCCTACACAACCCTCCGGAAACATATGGCACCCTACAAGCTCCTACCAACCCCTGCGGGCACTTACACAACCCTACAGGCCCCTACGGAAATCTACGGGACTCTACGGGCCCCTAGGGAACCCTTCAGATTTCGACGGAACCCTACAAGGCCCTCTGGAACCCTACAGAATACTCCAGGACCCGACAGCACTCTACAAGACCCTTAGCAACACAACGGAACCTCACTAAAACCCTATGGGCTCCTACAGAACACTGCAGGTGCCTACGGAACCCTACAGACCCCTACGGAACCCTACAGACACCTGCGGGCACTTACGGAACCCTGCAGGCCCCTACGGAACCCTACAGGTCCATACAGAACCCCACAGGGCCCTACGGAACTTTACCAGCCACTACGGAACTCTACGGGTCCCTACGGAACCCTGCAGAACCCTCCGGAACCTTACAGAATCCCACAGACTCCTACAGACTTCTGCGGGCACTTACACAACCCTACAGGTCCCTACGGAAATCTACGGGACTCTATGGGCCCCTAGGGAACCCTATAGATTTCGATGGAACCCTACGAGGCCCTCTGGAACCCTACAGAATACTCCAGGACCCGACAGCACTCTACAAGACCCTTAGCAACACAACGGAACCTCACTAAAACCCTATGGGCTCCTACAGAACACTGCAGGCGCCTACGGAACCCTACAGACCCCTACAGAATACTACCAGCCACTACAGAAAAATATGGCCCCTACGGAACTCTACGGAACCTGACAGAAACACTGTGGGCCCCTACAGGCCCTTGCGGGCACTTGCAGAACTCTGCAGGAACCCACGGAACTTTATGGAACCCTACCAGCCCCTACGGAAGCCTAAAGACCCTTGCAGGCAGTTACGGAACGGTACAGGGCCCTAGGGAACTTTACCAGCCACTATGGAACTCTACGGGCCCCTACAGAACCCTGCAGAACCCTCTGGAACCTTACAGAATCCCACGGATTCCTACAGACTCTTGCGGGCACTTACTCAACCCTAGAGGACCCTACGGAACACTACTGGCTCCTGCCGTACTCCAGAGGCCTCTAGGGAACCTACGAAGCTCTACGGAACCCTATGGATCCTTACGGAACAGTACGGGCCCCTTCAGACCTCTGCGGGCGCTTACGGAAACCTACAGGACCCTACGGAACTCTACGAGACTCTACAGGCCCCTAGGGAACACCACAGGCCCCTACGGAACCCTACACAACCCTCCGGAAACATATGGCACCCTACAAGCTCCTACCAACCCCTGCGGGCACTTACACAACCCTACAGGCCCCTACGGAAATCTACGGGACTCTACGGGCCCCTAGGGAACCCTTCAGATTTCGACGGAACCCTACAAGGCCCTCTGGAACCCTACAGAATACTCCAGGACCCGACAGCACTCTACAAGACCCTTAGCAACACAACGGAACCTCACTAAAACCCTATGGGCTCCTACAGAACACTGCAGGTGCCTACGGAACCCTACAGACCCCTACGGAACCCTACAGACACCTGCGGGCACTTACGGAACCCTGCAGGCCCCTACGGAACCCTACAGGTCCATACAGAACCCCACAGGGCCCTACGGAACTTTACCAGCCACTACGGAACTCTACGGGTCCCTACGGAACCCTGCAGAACCCTCCGGAACCTTACAGAATCCCACAGACTCCTATAGACTTCTGCGGGCACTTAACCCTACAGGTCCCTACGGAAATCTACAGGACTCTATGGGCCCCTAGGGAACCCTATAGATTTCGATGGAACCCTACGAGGCCCTCTGGAACCCTACAGAATACTCCAGGACCCGACAGCACTCTACAAGACCCTTAGCAACACAACGGAACCTCACTAAAACCCTATGGGCTCCTACAGAACACTGCAGGTGCCTACGGAACCCTACAGACCCCTACGGAACCCTACAGACACCTGCGGGCACTTACGGAACCCTGCAGGCCCCTACGGAACCCTACAGGTCCATACAGAACCCCACAGGGCCCTACGGAACTTTACCAGCCACTACGGAACTCTACGGGTCCCTACGGAACCCTGCAGAACCCTCCGGAACCTTACAGAATCCCACAGACTCCTACAGACTTCTGCGGGCACTTAACCCTACAGGTCCCTACGGAAATCTACGGGACTCTATGGGCCCCTAGGGAACCCTATAGATTTCGATGGAACCCTACGAGGCCCTCTGGAACCCTACAGAATACTCCAGGACCCGACAGCACTCTACAAGACCCTTAGCAACACAACGGAACCTCACTAAAACCCTATGGGCTCCTACAGAACACTGCAGGCGCCTACGGAACCCTACAGACCCCTACAGAATACTACCAGCCACTACAGAAAAATATGGCCCCTACGGAACTCTACGGAACCTGACAGAAACACTGTGGGCCCCTACAGGCCCTTGCGGGCACTTGCAGAACTCTGCAGGAACCCACGGAACTTTATGGAACCCTACCAGCCCCTACGGAAGCCTAAAGACCCTTGCAGGCAGTTACGGAACGGTACAGGGCCCTAGGGAACTTTACCAGCCACTATGGAACTCTACGGGCCCCTACAGAACCCTGCAGAACCCTCTGGAACCTTACAGAATCCCACGGATTCCTACAGACTCTTGCGGGCACTTACTCAACCCTAGAGGACCCTACGGAACACTACTGGCTCCTGCCGTACTCCAGAGGCCTCTAGGGAACCTACGAAGCTCTACGGAACCCTATGGATCCTTATGGAACAGTACGGGCCCCTTCAGACCTCTGCGGGCGCTTATGGAAACCTACAGGACCCTACGGAACTCTACGAGACTCTACAGGCCCCTAGGGAACACCACAGGCCCCTACGGAACCCTACACAACCCTCCGGAAACATATGGCACCCTACAAGCTCCTACCAATCCCTGCGGGCACTTACACAACCCTACAGGCCCCTACGGAAATCTACGGGACTCTACGGGCCCCTAGGGAACCCTTCAGATTTCGACGGAACCCTACAAGGCCCTGTGGAACCCTACAGAATACTCCAGGACCCGACAGCACTCTACAAGACCCTTAGCAACACAACGGAACCTCACTAAAACCCTATGGGCTCCTACAGAACACTGCAGGTGCCTACGGAACCCTGCAGGCCCCTACGGAACCCTACAGGTCCATACAGAACCCCACAGGGCCCTACGGAACTTTACCAGCCACTACGGAACTCTACGGGTCCCTACGGAACCCTGCAGAACCCTCCGGAACCTTACAGAATCCCACAGACTCCTACAGACTTCTGCGGGCACTTACACAACCCTACAGGTCCCTACGGAAATCTACGGGACTCTATGGGCCCCTAGGGAACCCTATAGATTTCGATGGAACCCTACGAGGCCCTCTGGAACCCTACAGAATACTCCAGGACCCGACAGCACTCTACAAGACCCTTAGCAACACAACGGAACCTCACTAAAACCCTATGGGCTCCTACAGAACACTGCAGGTGCCTACGGAACCCTACAGACCCCTACAGAATACTACCAGCCACTACAGAAAAATATGGCCCCTACGGAACTCTACGGAACCTGACAGAAACACTGTGGGCCCCTACAGGCCCTTGCGGGCACTTGCAGAACTCTGCAGGAACCCACGGAACTTTATGGAACCCTACCAGCCCCTACGGAAGCCTAAAGACCCTTGCAGGCAGTTACGGAACGGTACAGGGCCCTAGGGAACTTTACCAGCCACTACGGAACTCTATGGGCCCCTACGGAACCCTGCAGAACCCTCCAGAACCTTACAGAATCCCACGGATTCCTACAGACTCCTGCGGGCACTTAAACAACCCTAGAGGACCCTACGGAACACTACTGGCTCCTGCGGTACTCCAGAGGCCTCTAGGGAACCTACGAAGCTCTACGGAACCCTATGGATCCTTACGGAACAGTACGGGCCCCTTCAGACCTCTGCGGGCGCTTATGGAAACCTACAGGACCCTACGGAACTGTACGAGACTCTACAGGCCCCTAGGGAACACCACAGGCCCCTACGGAACCCTACACAACCCTCCGGAAACATATGGCACCCTACAAGCTCCTACCAATCCCTGCGGGCACTTACACAACCCTACAGGCCCCTACGGAAATCTACGGGACTCTACGGGCCCCTAGGGAACCCTTCAGATTTCGACGGAACCCTACGAGGCCCTCTGGAACCCTACAGAATACTCCAGGACCCGACAGCACTCTACAAGACCCTTAGCAACACAACGGAACCTCACTAAAACCCTATGGGCTCCTACAGAACACTGCAGGTGCCTACGGAACCCTACAGACCCCTACGGAACCCTACAGACACCTGCGGGCACTTACGGAACCCTGCAGGCCCCTACGGAACCCTACAGGTCCATACAGAACCCCACAGGGCCCTACGGAACTTTACCAGCCACTACGGAACTCTACGGGTCCCTACGGAACCCTGCAGAACCCTCCGGAACCTTACAGAATCCCACAGACTCCTACAGACTTCTGCGGGCACTTACACAACCCTACAGGTCCCTACGGAAATCTACGGGACTCTATGGGCCCCTAGGGAACCCTATAGATTTCGATGGAACCCTACGAGGCCCTCTGGAACCCTACAGAATACTCCAGGACCCGACAGCACTCTACAAGACCCTTAGCAACACAACGGAACCTCACTAAAACCCTATGGGCTCCTACTGAACACTGCAGGCGCCTACGGAACCCTACAGACCCCTACAGAATACTACCAGCCACTACAGAAAAATATGGTCCCTACGGAACTCTACGGAACCTGACAGAAACACTGTGGGCCCCTACAGGCCCTTGCGGGCACTTGCAGAACTCTGCAGGAACCCACGGAACTTTATGGAACCCTACCAGCCCCTACGGAAGCCTAAAGACCCTTGCAGGCAGTTAAGGAACGGTACAGGGCCCTAGGGAACTTTACCAGCCACTATGGAACTCTACGGGCCCCTACGGAACCCTGCAGAACCCTCTGGAACCTTACAGAATCCCACGGATTCCTACAGACTCTTGCGGGCACTTACTCAACCCTAGAGGACCCTACGGAACACTACTGGCTCCTGCCGTACTCCAGAGGCCTCTAGGGAACCTACGAAGCTCTACGGAACCCTATGGATCCTTACGGAACAGTACGGGCCCCTTCAGACCTCTGCGGGCCCTTATGGAAACCTACAGGACCCTACGGAACTCTACGAGACTCTACAGGCCCCTAGGGAACACCACAGGCCCCTACGGAACCCTACACAACCCTCCGGAAACATATGGCACCCTACAAGCTCCTACCAACCCCTGCGGGCACTTACACAACCCTACAGGCCCCTACGGAAATCTACGGGACTCTACGGGCCTCTAGGGAACCCTTCAGATTTCGACGGAACCCTACGAGGCCCTCTGGAACCCTACAGAATACTCCAGGACCCGACAGCACTCTACAAGACCCTTAGCAACACAACGGAACCTCACTAAAACCCTATGGGCTCCTACAGAACACTGCAGGTGCCTACGGAACCCTACAGACCCCTACGGAACCCTACAGACACCTGCGGGCACTTACGGAACCCTGCAGGCCCCTACGGAACCCTACAGGTCCATACAGAACCCCACAGGGCCCTACGGAAATTTACCAGCCACTACGGAACTCTACGGGTCCCTACGGAACCCTGCAGAACCCTCCGGAACCTTACAGAATCCCACAGACTCCTACAGACTTCTGCGGGCACTTACACAACCCTACAGGTCCCTACGGAAATCTACGGGACTCTATGGGCCCCTAGGGAACCCTATAGATTTCGATGGAACCCTACGAGGCCCTCTGGAACCCTACAGAATACTCCAGGACCCGACAGCACTCTACAAGACCCTTAGCAACACAACGGAACCTCACTAAAACCCTATGGGCTCCCACTGAACACTGCAGGCGCCTACGGAACCCTACAGACCCCTACAGAATACTACCAGCCACTACAGAAAAATATGGTCCCTACGGAACTCTACGGAACCTGACAGAAACACTGTGGGCCCCTACAGGCCCTTGCGGGCACTTGCAGAACTCTGCAGGAACTCACGGAACTTTATGGAACCCTACCAGCCCCTACGGAAGCCTAAAGACCCTTGCAGGCAGTTACGGAACGGTACAGGGCCCTAGGGAACTTTACCAGCCACTATGGAACTCTACGGGCCCCTACGGAACCCTGCAGAACCCTCCAGAACCTTACAGAATCCCACGGATTCCTACAGACTCTTGCGGGCACTTACTCAACCCTAGAGGACCCTACGGAACACTACTGGCTCCTGCCGTACTCCAGAGGCCTCTAGGGAACCTACGAAGCTCTACGGAACCCTATGGATCCTTACGGAACAGTACGGGCCCCTTCAGACCTCTGCGGGCCCTTACGGAAACCTACAGGACCCTACGGAACTCTACGAGACTCTACAGGCCCCTAGGGAACACCACAGGCCCCTACGGAACCCTACACAACCCTCCGGAAACATATGGCACCCTACAAGCTCCTACCAACCCCTGCGGGCACTTACACAACCCTACAGGCCCCTACGGAAATCTACGGGACTCTACGGGCCCCTAGGGAACCCTTCAGATTTCGACGGAACCCTACAAGGCCCTCTGGAACCCTACAGAATACTCCAGGACCCGACAGCACTCTACAAGACCCTTAGCAACACAACGGAACCTCACTAAAACCCTATGGGCTCCTAGAGAACACTGCAGGTGCCTACGGAACCCTACAGACCCCTACGGAACCCTACAGACACC
This sequence comes from Numenius arquata, assembly GCF_964106895.1. NCBI lineage: Eukaryota > Metazoa > Chordata > Aves > Charadriiformes > Scolopacidae > Numenius > Numenius arquata. Next base: position 17,969 of record NW_027415499.1, read on the forward strand.
TGCGGGCACTTACGGAACCCTGCAGGCCCCTACGGAACCCTACAGGTCCATACAGAACCCCACAGGGCCCTACGGAAATTTACCAGCCACTACGGAACTCTACGGGTCCCTACGGAACCCTGCAGAACCCTCCGGAACCTTACAGAATCCCACAGACTCCTACAGACTTCTGCAGGCACTTACACAACCCTACAGGTCCCTACGGAAATCTACGGGACTCTATGGGCCCCTAGGGAACCCTATAGATTTCGATGGAACCCTACGAGGCCCTCTGGAACCCTACAGAATACTCCAGGACCCGACAGCACTCTACAAGACCCTTAGCAACACAACGGAACCTCACTAAAACCCTATGGGCTCCTACAGAACACTGCAGGCGCCTACGGAACCCTACAGACCCCTACAGAATACTACCAGCCACTACAGAAAAATATGGCCCCTACGGAACTCTACGGAACCTGACAGAAACACTGTGGGCCCCTACAGGCCCTTGCGGGCACTTGCAGAACTCTGCAGGAACCCACGGAACTTTATGGAACCCTACCAGCCCCTACGGAAGCCTAAAGACCCTTGCAGGCAGTTACGGAACGGTACAGGGCCCTAGGGAACTTTACCAGCCACTACGGAACTCTACAGGCCCCTACAGAACCCTGCAGAACCCTCTGTAACCTTACAGAATCCCACGGATTCCTACAGACTCTTGCGGGCACTTACTCAACCCTAGAGGACCCTACGGAACACTACTGGCTCCTGCGGTACTCCAGAGGCCTCTAGGGAACCTACGAAGCTCTACGGAACCCCATGGATCCTTATGGAACAGTACGGGCCCCTTCAGACCTCTGCGGGCGCTTATGGAAACCTACAGGACCCTACGGAACTGTACGAGACTCTACAGGCCCCTAGGGAACACCACAGGCCCCTACGGAACCCTACACAACCCTCCGGAAACATATGGCACCCTACAAGCTCCTACCAACCCCTGCGGGCACTTACACAACCCTACAGGCCCCTACGGAAATCTACGGGACTCTACGGGCCCCTAGGGAACCCTTCAGATTTCGACGGAACCCTACCAGCCCCTCTGGAACCCTACAGAATACTCCAGGACCCGACAGCACTCTACAAGACCCTTAGCAACACAACGGAACCTCACTAAAACCCTATGGGCTCCTACAGAACACTGCAGGTGCCTACGGAACCCTACAGACCCCTACGGAACCCTACAGACACCTGCGGGCACTTACGGAACCCTGCAGGCCCCTACGGAACCCTACAGGTCCATACAGAACCCCACAGGGCCCTACGGAAATTTACCAGCCACTACGGAACTCTACGGGTCCCTACGGAACCCTGCAGAACCCTCCGGAACCTTACAGAATCCCACAGACTCCTATAGACTTCTGCGGGCACTTAACCCTACAGGTCCCTACGGAAATCTACGGGACTCTATGGGCCCCTAGGGAACCCTATAGATTTCGATGGAACCCTACGAGGCCCTCTGGAACCCTACAGAATACTCCAGGACCCGACAGCACTCTACAAGACCCTTAGCAACACAACGGAACCTCACTAAAACCCTATGGGCTCCTACAGAACACTGCAGGCGCCTACGGAACCCTACAGACCCCTACAGAATACTACCAGCCACTACAGAAAAATATGGCCCCTACGGAACTCTACGGAACCTGACAGAAACACTGTGGGCCCCTACAGGCCCTTGCGGGCACTTGCAGAACTCTGCAGGAACCCACGGAACTTTATGGAACCCTACCAGCCCCTACGGAAGCCTAAAGACCCTTGCAGGCAGTTACGGAACGGTACAGGGCCCTAGGGAACTTTACCAGCCACTATGGAACTCTACGGGCCCCTACAGAACCCTGCAGAACCCTCCGGAACCTTACAGAATCCCACGGATTCCTACAGACTCCTGCGGGCACTTACTCAACCCTAGAGGATCCTAAGGAACACTGCCAGCTCCTATGGAAGGAACTCTACGGGCCCCTACAGAACACTACTGGCTCCTGCGGTACTCCAGAGGCCTCTAGGGAACCTACGAAGCTCTACGGAACCCTATGGATCCTTACGGAACAGTACGGGCCCCTTCAGACCTCTGCGGGCGCTTATGGAAACCTACAGGACCCTACGGAACTCTACGAGACTCTACAGGCCCCTAGGGAACACCACAGGCCCCTACGGAACCCTACACAACCCTCCGGAAACATATGGCACCCTACAAGCTCCTACCAATCCCTGCGGGCACTTACACAACCCTACAGGCCCCTACGGAAATCTACGGGACTCTACGGGCCCCTAGGGAACCCTTCAGATTTCGACGGAACCCTACAAGGCCCTCTGGAACCCTACAGAATACTCCAGGACCCGACAGCACTCTACAAGACCCTTAGCAACACAACGGAACCTCACTAAAACCCTATGGGCTCCTACAGAACACTGCAGGTGCCTACGGAACCCTACAGACCCCTACGGAACCCTACAGACGCCTGCGGGCACTTACGGAAACCTGCAGGCCCCTACGGAACCCTACAGGTCCATACAGAACCCCACAGGGCCCTACGGAACTTTACCAGCCACTACGGAACTCTACGGGTCCCTACGGAACCCTGCAGAACCCTCCGGAACCTTACAGAATCCCACAGACTCCTACAGACTTCTGCGGGCACTTACACAACCCTACAGGTCCCTACGGAAATCTACGGGACTCTATGGGCCCCTAGGGAACCCTATAGATTTCGATGGAACCCTACGAGGCCCTCTGGAACCCTACAGAATACTCCAGGACCCGACAGGACTCTACAAGACCCTTAGCAACACAACGGAACCTCACTAAAACCCTATGGGCTCCTACAGAACACTGCAGGCGCCTACGGAACCCTACAGACCCCTACAGAATACTACCAGCCACTACAGAAAAATATGGTCCCTACGGAACTCTACGGAACCTGACAGAAACACTGTGGGCCCCTACAGGCCCTTGCGGGCACTTGCAGAACTCTGCAGGAACCCACGGAACTTTATGGAACCCTACCAGCCCCTACGGAAGCCTAAAGACCCTTGCAGGCAGTTACGGAACGGTACAGGGCCCTAGGGAACTTTACCAGCCACTATGGAACTCTACGGGCCCCTACAGAACCCTGCAGAACCCTCCAGAACCTTACAGAATCCCACGGATTCCTACAGACTCCTGCGGGCACTTACTCAACCCTAGAGGACCCTACGGAACACTACTGGCTCCTGCGGTACTCCAGAGGCCTCTAGGGAACCTACGAAGCTCTACAAAACCCCATGGATCCTTACGGAACAGTACGGGCCCCTTCAGACCTCTGCGGGCGCTTATGGAAACCTACAGGACCCTACGGAACTGTACGAGACTCTACAGGCCCCTAGGGAACACCACAGGCCCCTACGGAACCCTACACAACCCTCCGGAAACATATGGCACCCTACAAGCTCCTACCAACCCCTGCGGGCACTTACATAACCCTACAGGTCCCTGCGGAAATCTACGGGACTCTACGGGCCCATAGGGAACCCTTCAGATTTCGACGGAACCCTACAAGGCCCTCTGGAACCCTACGGAATACTCCAGGACCCGACAGCACTCTACAAGACCCTTAGCAACACAACGGAACCTCACTAAAACCCTATGGGCTCCTACAGAACACTGCAGGTGCCTACGGAACCCTACAGACACCTGCGGGCACTTACGGAAACCTGCAGGCCCCTACGGAACCCTACAGGTCCATACAGAACCCCACAGGGCCCTACGGAAATTTACCACCCACTACGGAACTCTACGGGTCCCTACAGAACCCTGCAGAACCCTCCAGAACCTTACAGAATCCCACAGACTCCTACAGACTTCTGCTGGCACTTACACAACCCTACAAGTCCCTACGGAAATCTACGGGACTCTATGGGCCCCTAGGGAACCCTATAGATTTCGATGGAACCCTACCAGCCCCTCTGGAACCCTACAGAATACTCCAGGACCCGACAGCACTCTACAAGACCCTTAGCAACACAACGGAACCTCACTAAAATCCTATGGGCTCCTACAGAACACTGCAGGTGCCTACGGAAACCTACAGACCCCTACAGAATACTACCAGCCACTACAGAAAAATATGGCCCCTACGGAACTCTACGGAACCTGGCAGAAACACTGTGGGCCCCTACAGGCCCTTGCGGGCACTTGCAGAACTCTGCAGGAACCCACGGAACTTTATGGAACCCTACCAGCCCCTACGGAAGCCTAAAGACCCTTGCAGGCAGTTACGGAACGGTACAGGGCCCTAGGGAACTTTACCAGCCACTACGGAACTCTACGGGCCACTACAGAACCCTGCAGAACCCTCTGTAACCTTACAGAATCCCACGGATTCCTACAGACTCCTGCGGGCACTTACTCAACCCTAGAGGACCCTACGGAACACTACTGGCTCCTGCGGTACTCCAGAGGCCTCTAGGGAACCTACGAAGCTCTACGGAACCCTATGGATCCTTACGGAACAGTATGGGCCCCTTCAGACCTCTGCGGGCGCTTATGGAAACCTACAGGACCCTACGGAACTGTACGAGACTCTACAGGCCCCTAGGGAACACCACAGGCCCCTACGGAACCCTACACAACCCTCCGGAAACATATGGCACCCTACAAGCTCCTACCAACCCCTGCGGGCACTTACACAACCCTACAGGCCCCTACGGAAATCTACGGGACTCTATGGGCCCCTAGGGAACCCTATAGATTTCGACGGAACCCTACCAGCCCCTCTGGAACCCTACAGAATACTCCAGGAACCGACAGCACTCTACAAGACCCTTAGCAACACAACGGAACCTCACTAAAACCCTATGGGCTCCTACAGAACACTGCAGGTGCCTACAGAACCCTACAGACACCTGCGGGCACTTACGGAACCCTGCAGGCCCCTACGGAACCCTACAGGTCCATACAGAACCCCACAGGGCCCTACGGAACTTTACCAGCCACTACGGAACTCTACGGGTCCCTACGGAACCCTGCAGAACCCTCCGGAACCTTACAGAATCCCACAGATTCCTACAGACTTCTGCGGGCACTTACACAACCCTACAGGTCCCTACGGAAATCTACGGGACTCTATGGGCCCCTAGGGAACCCTATAGATTTCGATGGAACCCTACGAGGCCCTCTGGAACCCTACAGAATACTCCAGGACCCGACAGCACTCTACAAGACCCTTAGCAACACAACGGAACCTCACTAAAATCCTATGGGCTCCTACTGAACACTGCAGGCGCCTACGGAACCCTACAGACCCCTACAGAATACTACCAGCCACTACAGAAAAATATGGTCCCTACGGAACTCTACGGAACCTGACAGAAACACTGTGGGCCCCTACAGGCCCTTGCGGGCACTTGCAGAACTCTGCAGGAACCCACGGAACTTTATGGAACCCTACCAGCCCCTACGGAAGCCTAAAGACCCTTGCAGGCAGTTACGGAACGGTACAGGGCCCTAGGGAAATTTACCAGCCACTATGGAACTCTACGGGCCCCTACGGAACCCTGCAGAACCCTCCGGAACCTTACAGAATCCCACGGATTCCTACAGACTCCTGCGGGCACTTAAACAACCCTAGAGGACCCTACGGAACACTACTGGCTCCTGCGGTACTCCAGAGGCCTCTAGGGAACCTAAGAAGCTCTACGGAACCCTATGGATCCTTACGGAACAGTACGGGCCCCTTCAGACCTCTGCGGGCGCTTATGGAAACCTACAGGACCCTACGGAACTGTACGAGACTCTACAGGCCCCTAGGGAACACCACAGGCCCCTACGGAACCCTACACAACCCTCCGGAAACATATGGCACCCTACAAGCTCCTACCAACCCCTGCGGGCACTTACATAACCCTACAGGTCCCTACGGAAATCTACGGGACTCTACGGGCCCCTAGGGAACCCTTCAGATTTTGACGGAACCCTACCAGCCACTCTGGAACCCTACAGAATACTCCAGGACCCGACAGCACTCTACAAGACCCTTAGCAACACAACGGAACCTCACTAAAACCCTATGGGCTCCTACAGAACACTGCAGGTGCCTACGGAACCCTACAGACGCCTGCGGGCACTTACGGAACCCTGCAGGCCCCTACGGAACCCTACAGGTCCATACAGAACCCCACAGGGCCCTACGGAACTTTACCAGCCACTACGGAACTCTACGGGTCCCTACGGAACCCTGCAGAACCCTCCGGAACCTTACAGAATCCCACAGACTCCTACAGACTTCTGCGGGCACTTACACAACCCTACAGGTCCCTACGGAAATCTACAGGACTCTATGGGCCCCTAGGGAACCCTACGGATTTCGATGGAACCCTACGAGGCCCTCTGGAACCCTACAGAATACTCCAGGACCCGACAGCACTCTACAAGACCCTTAGCAACACAACGGAACCTCACTAAAATCCTATGGGCTCCTACTGAACACTGCAGGCGCCTACGGAACCCTACAGACCCCTACAGAATACTACCAGCCACTACAGAAAAATATGGTCTCTACGGAACTCTACGGAACCTGACAGAAACACTGTGGGCCCCTACAGGCCCTTGCGGGCACTTGCAGAACTCTGCAGGAACCCACGGAACTTTATGGAACCCTACCAGCCCCTACGGAAGCCTAAAGACCCTTGCAGGCAGTTACGGAACGGTACAGGGCCCTAGGGAACTTTACCAGCCACTACGGAACCCTACACAACCCTCCGGAAACATATGGCACCCTACAAGCTCCTACCAACCCCTGCGGGCACTTACATAACCCTACAGGCCCCTACGGAAATCTACGGGACTCTATGGGCCCCTAGGGAACCCTATAGGTTTCGATGGAACCCTACGAGGCCCTCTGGAACCCTACAGAATACTCCAGGACCCGACAGCACTCTACAAGACCCTTAGCAACACAACGGAACCTCACTAAAACCCTATGGGCTCCTACAGAACACTGCAGGTGCCTACGGAACCCTACAGACACCTGCGGGCACTTACGGAACCCTGCAGGCCCCTACGGAACCCTACAGGTCCATACAGAACCCCACAGGGCCCTACAGAACTTTACCAGCCACTACGGAACTCTACGGGTCCCTACGGAACCCTGCAGAACCCTCCGGAACCTTACAGAATCCCACAGACTCCTACAGACTTCTGCGGGCACTTACACAACCCTACAGGTCCCTACGGAAATCTACGGGACTCTATGGGCCCCTAGGGAACCCTTCAGATTTCGACGGAACCCTACCAGCCCCTCTGGAACCCTACAGAATACTCCAGGACCCGACAGCACTCTACAAGACCCTTAGCAACACAACGGAACCTCACTAAAACCCTATGGGCTCCTACAGAACACTGTAGGTGCCTACGGAACCCTACAGACCCGTACAGACACCTACGGGCACTTACAGAACCCTGCAGGCCCCTACAGAACCCTACAGGTACATACAGAACCCCACAGGGCCCTAGGGAACTTTACCAGCCACTACGGAACTCTACGGGCCCCTACGGAACCCTGCAGAACCCTCCAGAACCTTACAGAATCCCACGGATTCCTACAGACTCCTGCGGGCACTTACTCAACCCTAGAGGACCCTACGGAACACTACTGGCTCCTGCGGTACTCCAGAGGCCTCTAGGGAACCTACGAAGCTCTACGGAACCCCATGGATCCTTACGGAACAGTACGGGCCCCTTCAGACCTCTGCGGGCGCTTATGGAAACCTACAGGACCCTACGGAACTGTACGAGACTCTACAGGCCCCTAGGGAACACCACAGGCCCCTACGGAACCCTACACAACCCTCCGGAAACATATGGCACCCTACAAGCTCCTACCAACCCCTGCGGGCACTTACATAACCCTACAGGTCCCTGCGGAAATCTACGGGACTCTACGGGCCCATAGGGAACCCTTCAGATTTCGACGGAACCCTACAAGGCCCTCTGGAACCCTACGGAATACTCCAGGACCCGACAGCACTCTACAAGACCCTTAGCAACACAACGGAACCTCACTAAAACCCTATGGGCTCCTACAGAACACTGCAGGTGCCTACGGAACCCTACAGACACCTGCGGGCACTTACGGAACCCTGCAGGCCCCTACGGAACCCTACAGGTCCATACAGAACCCCACAGGGCCCTACGGAACTTTACCAGCCACTACGGAACTCTACGGGTCCCTACGGAACCCTGCAGAACCCTCCGGAACCTTACAGAATCCCACAGACTCCTACAGACTTCTGCGGGCACTTACACAACCCTACAGGTCCCTACGGAAATCTACGGGACTCTATGGGCCCCTAGGGAACCCTATAGATTTCGATGGAACCCTACGAGGCCCTCTGGAACCCTACAGAATACTCCAGGACCCGACAGGACTCTACAAGACCCTTAGCAACACAACGGAACCTCACTAAAATCCTATGGGCTCCTACTGAACACTGCAGGCGCCTACGGAACCCTACAGACCCCTACAGAATACTACCAGCCACTACAGAAAAATATGGTCCCTACGGAACTCTACGGAACCTGACAGAAACACTGTGGGCCCCTACAGGCCCTTGCGGGCACTTGCAGAACTCTGCAGGAACCCACGGAACTTTATGGAACCCTACCAGCCCCTACGGAAGCCTAAAGACCCTTGCAGGCAGTTACGGAACGGTACAGGGCCCTAGGGAACTTTACCAGCCACTATGGAACTCTACGGGCCCCTACGGAACCCTGCAGAACCCTCTGGAACCTTACAGAATCCCACGGATTCCTACAGACTCCTGCGGGCACTTAAACAACCCTAGAGGACCCTACGGAACACTACTGGCTCCTGCGGTACTCCAGAGGCCTCTAGGGAACCTAAGAAGCTCTACGGAACCCTATGGATCCTTACGGAACAGTACGGGCCCCTTCAGACCTCTGCGGGCGCTTATGGAAACCTACAGGACCCTACGGAACTGTACGAGACTCTACAGGCCCCTAGGGAACACCACAGGCCCCTACGGAACCCTACACAACCCTCCGGAAACATATGGCACCCTACAAGCTCCTACCAACCCCTGCGGGCACTTACATAACCCTACAGGTCCCTACGGAAATCTACGGGACTCTACGGGCCCCTAGGGAACCCTTCAGATTTTGACGGAACCCTACCAGCCCCTCTGGAACCCTACAGAATACTCCAGGACCCGACAGCACTCTACAAGACCCTTAGCAACACAACGGAACCTCACTAAAACCCTATGGGCTCCTACAGAACACTGCAGGTGCCTACGGAACCCTACAGACACCTGCGGGCACTTACGGAACCCTGCAGGCCCCTACGGAACCCTACAGGTCCATACAGAACCCCACAGGGCCCTACGGAAATTTACCACCCACTACGGAACTCTACGGGCCCCTACGGAACCCTGCA